>NW_026849588.1:0-44687 GCF_030869305.1 Colletotrichum tamarilloi
GTGATTTTCCGGCAAAAAATGTTGCCGCGATTGAAAATCCCTTCGATCTCGATATCAGACAGCGTGCCCTCTGCTGACGACGCCTGGAGCTTGTCGAAACCCAGCTGCTCAGGAAAGTAAATCTTGACAGCATCATTACTGCTTCCCGTTCCCGCCTTTGCCGCCGTTGCCACGAGCTGCCACTGTTCAAGTAAATTTTGGGAATCGAAGCTCATGCAGCCGTGAATCCGCTCCCAGATGTTGACGACAAATCTGTCAATGGAGGACTGCTGCGGGATGAAGACGACGTTTGACTGGACGTTTACGGGATGAGGGAAACCGTTGGTAAACTGCGTATGCCGCTGACTTTCCGGGTGCTCTTCTTCCACATCCGCAGTTTTCCTATCTGATCGCAGCGCCGAGACCCCCCATCTCCGAAATGAGGCATTGGCTCCAGTCCCAGTTGATAATTGCGGCAGTCCTTGATGTGGTGTCCTTTGCGCTCGGATAGAAGGCCAGCCAACGCCGTCCATTACCGATTGGGTGCCAAAGGTGGATAGTGTTGGCTGCCCGATGGTGTTTCCTTTCCTCGCATTATCCACACTCAGCCTGTTATTTTCGCTTTGTGAAATTATGCTAGATAAGTCTAAGATTTTCTGTATATCAGTGGTGATGGTTAGCATGAGTCCCTCTCGTACTTTGTCAGTTACCCCTCCCCACTCATGTGGCACATTTACGGAGGAGCCGTGAAGTAGACCGAGCAGTGACATTCGAAGCTGACTTATCCACCACTCCTTCTGTCTGAAATGCCCATTCCGCATCGTGGTGATTATTGCCGTTGTAGGTTAATCGCACAGGCAGCAAATGAAGGCTGAACGGTTGCCAAACAACCCGCGAAAACAGGGGCTCCAGCCCTCGTTGATTGGAATGGATATGCAACATACCGAAATCATGGGTGTGCAGGATGTTTGACGCTGCATTCCCTGCTTGCCGTCCTGGATGAGAGTTTCAAATCGAAGCACCGGTTTCACTAGGGTCCCGAATGAATGATCCCCCAGGATTCCCGCGAGCAGGTCTAGAATCACGCGGCAAAGATCCTGTTGCAAAGTGTCCATACGTTGCTCCTGGGGGGTCATGATCCAATGTTGGTGGTGGGAATCAGTCGGTGATAGAGAGAAAGAGAGAGAGAGAATGGCCCGAAGAAGGATGTAACGAAGCTTGTATATATCTTTATCACATGGCTCACTACTGAGTGTCGTAGCGGGCCTGCGAGCCAGTAACGCCACCTGGTTCCACGTTCCTGGTCTTCTTTGCACGGAAGGTCGGTTCAATCGTGCCGAACAAGGTAGCCGAGTGTAGTCTAACATCTGGATACGCTATGGCATTAATTGATGGCCACTGCTTTCTGGTGGAGGCAGGGCAGAAAACTCGGCCATCATAACTTACGACCGCGTAGCGATGTGGGAATTGGGTTTTCCCTCCCTCCGAGAGGTAGGCGCGTACGTAGTCAGTTAAACGCCAGCTTGGAATGGTGCGACACGAATTGTTGATGCGCAGATAGAGCCAAATTGCTGGGTGGAAATTCTGAAGTAGAGAAGGGGCAGTGGTGGAGCTGGGTAGAAAGATCCTCCACTTACACTTTTCGTCGCTTATTTAAGTTTCAGTAGTCCCGCCACGGCCACAGTGCAGAAGGCCCGAAAAATGGTTTTGACTTAACCCGTTTCTGGCGGATGCCGCTGTCGATGTTGCGAAAACATGCCCAAAGCTGGTCAGTCGAAGAACAAGCGTCATACAATTGAAGTCCACCTGGCGTCGGCTAGCCCACGTCACCCTTGTCCCGGTTAGGTTACTCGGAAACAGCCAGTCTTGGCCTTGCTGATCGGAACGTCAAAGTGGTATCACTAACTCACCCTGCTCACTTATTTTAGCTTTTCCTATCCTGATCTAGAATTTCTGCAAAGCTTAAGGAACGGGTCGGAAGCCAGCGCTTCCAAATGATCGCTGGAGATCGAGTAAGTCAGTTTCTCGTACTTTAGCTGACACATTTAGTGGCAGACTTCCAGACTATGCCGGCTCGTTTTATTGTGATGTATACCGGATAAATACTTGTGGGAGCCAGCGACGCCAGCAGAGATCCCTTTGACCATGACAACCATTAGTACCTAAGCGCTACGGACCACGAGAATTGTCCATAGAATGAGCAAAGATGGCTGCAAGGGATCGCAAACGTGCCCTGCCGCTCCAACGCGCAAGATCCGGCCAACAGAGATGCCTGCTTAATACTCAGCAATTCGCCCATCTTCAGTTGCTGTTTTTGAAATTTCTCCCGGCAAGCGAGGGCGCTATTTGGCAATTGCAATGCTGCTGCGTGTTTGAGGCGAGCAAGTAGACAACCACTGGCCAAGTAACTATCAACCGATTCGATATATGACATCTTTCGGGGATTTTGTTGTGACAACTAGAACCTCGTCTTCCATAAACCGTCAGAGTATATCGACCAGGCGCAGTATTCCATGTCATTGCCCCAAGCACATGGTCTGGGAGTATGAACCAAGCCCCACCGATATCGTCCTCATTTGTCGTCCAGTATTCTGGCCGAGCGACGCTGTTCCAAGAAAAGTTTTAAGAATCGTTTTCAGTGTCGGCTTATTTTGTTGACACGTACCGATGATATTGCAAGCGTAAATGCGTGAATGCTCTGGTCTGACAATTCCTATTCATTAATCTGGACTCTGACTGATTATATTTAGCCTCCGTCGTTCCTCCTCCCGAGGTAGTAGATTATTCTTATTAAGCCGGAAGAGGTACGCGGTTTCTTCATAGGAATGGATAATTCCAAGTCATCACGACGAAAGAGGCAGCCAACTTTCCCACCCAATCCGAGTATGGGTTAGACCCTCAGTTGATGCACCATTTGCGTCGCGATTTACTAGTGCCTTCCAGCTTCTCTGCTATTAGACCGGGCCGACTAGGAGAACTTCGTCTTCGTTGCTTTCCCCTCCTGAATCGTCGGTAGCCTCAGCTAACATCATGGAAGAAGGCAAGATAAGCAAAAAATGGAACGGTGACGTTCCGATTGCGAGTCTCCAAAGGAGTCGAATCCGGTCGCGTCTCGAGGGAAGTGGGTGGGGTTTACTTCGAAAATGCCCTGTTCAGGGTTGTGTTGTGCATGGCGACGATCGGATAGGCAAAGTAAAATTCCTTGATGTACTGTATCGAATGTAGGCGTGCAACTGGCGCATCTAAGCTTCAAAGCAGTCATTGTTCGTTTCTAGGCGAGAGATAGATTCGCGGACAAAGGTAAACTCAACATTCAACCATGCGTCTTTATTATTCCCCAAAATCAATATAGCCGTAGAGTGACAGGCAGCCTGCCTTATCGTCGTCATCGTCGCGCGGGAATGCACAAGCAGGCGATAATATCATGCTGATAGTAGTAAAGCGATGAAAATCATCTGTCGTCCAGACGAAGGTGCAGTGGTAGGTACAGTATAAACGAAAAGAAGCTGCAGCCCGAGACCTGCTGGTTGTGGGTCGGACGGTCAGTTATGTAGGCACTGATCCTACACCGCAAGTGGTGAGCATTTCGGACCGGTACTCCGAATTGATTGGTTGTGCAGTGCTTAACGGCCAGCCCATCAGAGACTACCAGGTGACGATTATTGAGCCGTGGGGGGACGTACACGCGATTACTCCAAATTTGGCCGCTACCATGCGCATAGCCTTTTACTCAAGGAAAGTACCGCATAATGCCGGGGAATGTTTCGGACGTGGTTTGCACGCCTGTTTTAAACTCTTTGCGATTACGAAGACCTGGGCTTTTCTCAGCCAGACGACGGCAAGGGGTCAGAAATTTGCCTCACGACCCACGCGAGCGGTATCAAGAGGATCACCAGGCCTACTCAAGCAAAACAGTGGGCTGCACGAAGATTCGTCTATTGCAATACCCTCCACAGGCGATCTTCTTCGACCGCAGCAGTGCATGCATGCGTAGGCGAGACCCCGTCACATTTTATCACGAGAAGCCATCCGGTCGGGCGTGGGATCGTCTGACATGGTAGTCAGATACCGGACCTGGTAGTAACTTGCTGGGGGCTTTTGTCAGTCACCAGTGCCCACCCGAAAACAGCGGCGTCTTAGCAGTAACCTGCTAGAACTTGGCGCTCGTGACTGGTAAGCGCTGCCGAAACGTTCAGCTAAGGGAGCCACAAGCGCCCATGCCGGCCGGGCTTACTGCTAGAAAGTCCCGTTTCTGACTGCCCTACCAGTCGCGACGATCCAGGCGACCAGTAAGCTCACCAGGGCGTTGGGCTCCTACCGATACCGGGCGGTGAATTCTGGGGGTTTGGCGTCACTTACCAGCAACCCGCCTTGATTGCAGCTAACTCTTAGCAGCAACGTACTTGACTTTGCCGCCCGTGACTGGAAAGTGTTTGCGAGCCTGCGTTTCCTATCGCTGGAAACGCCCCTGGTATTCGGGTTTCACAGCCTGATCGTCTGGCAAAGGAGGCTAAGGAAGAGTTAGGGTAACGGCTCTCGACTTCCGTTGCACCGTTGGGCGGATGGCAGACGGTCTGCAGGCAGGCAGAACCCGGACTGCGGGCACTTCCTCCCTAGGCGCTTTGAGAATTAGAGGCATTAGATAAGGCAGAGCGGCAATACGCCCTATAGGCTTAAACCGGTTAGGGTAGTTAAACATAGCCCCTACTAATAGTAACGCTAGGAGTACGCACTACGTTAACTAGCAAGTTACTAGCCTTAGTATATAATTACTTAGCCCCTAACTACCTAGGCTATATACTTTAAAAAAGTAGTCCGTAAGTCCGTAGTATATAAACGTTAATATTCTAAGTATATACGCTTTATAAAAAAGTAGTTTAACCATAACTTATAAATAAGCTAAAAACTAAAATATAAATAGCGCCATCTTAGGATTTAGTAATTTAATACTTAAATCTAGTTTATTTATAAATAATAGCCAGCTACGAAGTATAATTATACTATAAGTATACCGTTAGATATTATTAAGTCCGTATCGATATTATTATAAATACTTCTAAGCTTAATTTAATTAAGCGAAATAAGCGGGATAGAACGAATAAAAACTTTAAAAAAGCTAAAGAGAACTTTATATAGCGATATAATAAAATAAGCCGCTATTACTAATTAGACATCTATATTATATTAAAAAGGAAATATAAATACTATAAATATAGCTCTATTAATAACTTAGCGTAGCTAATATTTAAAGCTAATATAGTTCGTATTTTTATTATTTACTTTACGTTACTAATCTTTTAAAAAAGAGAGTCTACCCTATGCTTATAAAAAAAACGATAGCCGATTTTATCCGCTATAAAAGCCTCTAAAATAGTTATTACTAAGAATAATATATATTATTACTTTTATCCTACTTTCCTATCCTTATCTCTGCCCTCTACTAGTTTAATATAATATCTATTTAGTTATACGTAGCAGGGTATAATACCTATAAAAAAAATAAATTTTAAGACTAGTACTAAGGATATAGGCCCAACTTAGAGGGGAGCAAAATAGACATAGAAGCGAAGTAACTAATAAGAAAGCGAAAAGCGCGATCTATTATTTATATTAGCTACGAAATAAAATAGTATATTTATAGGTTCGGGAAGTATAGGATCTCCTCCGATTAGTATATTAGGAATACCTTATCGAACTAAACTAACTAAGTAGCATTATATTCGTCCGAAGTATATTAGTTCTACCTATTACGTCTTACAAAAATAAAAATAGGCCTACTATAATTTTAAAAATATCTTTATACTATGCTTAATAGGTCTATATATTTATAACGCTCTATTATCCTTATCTAGTTCTTTTTTAAAACCCTATTTTAAAATTACGCTTATAATTACCATAATAGCTTAATATCTATTTAGCTAATAGTAATCTCGTTACTATTATTTATTTATAAAATTATTATAATCTAACTAGGATTTGCTTATTTAGTAATTAAAGTATTTACTACCTCGACGTACCTTAATACTAGCTATCTACGCCCTAGAGATAGAGCCGCTAACCCGTAAAAGAGTTATTTACTAAATACGAGCTATTTAATTCTAACTAAGCCGATTACTCCTTTATATAGCTATAACCCTTTAGTAAAGGGAGGACTACGTTTATTTACGTTACATTAAGTAGCTATAAAATACTAAGCTTAATAAGTAGCTTTAGCTACGATACTATAGTACTATAAACCGCCTTATACGTTATATATAAATCGAAATAAATATTATAACTAAGGTTATTATTATTATATTACTAAGAGCGATCCTAGTTCGGTAATAAAGAGTCTAACGTAGAATAGCTATTACTATTTTAGCTAGTAACCTTAGGGCTATAATAGTATATTAAGTACCCGCTAAAGCTAGCTAGTCCGTATATAAGAGGGCTAGCGTCGTTCTTAATATAATATAACTCTTTACTAAATATACGCACTAGTCTTTACGCTTATTATAAATATAAGAATATTATATATATATTACTTCCTCTCTTATGTATATTCTTAATATTTAAAGCTTTTAAATTATTAAGACGACCTTTTTAAATATTAAGTAGTTATTATAGTTACTTATTTATATTATAAGTAGGGTCCGAACTATGGCTAGTAGTGCCCGACGCCATATCGTTAGGGAATTTATTTAAAAATATTTATTTTCGGCTCTAAATAACGGCTATTCTCCGCCCTTTAAGCGTAGTAGCCCTTATAATTAGACCGAATTAAAAACTTATCTTTAATAAGCTATATTAAAAGACCTAAAGTATATTACGAAGAGGTCCGTTTTGTCTGTGTGTTTTTTATATCTAATAAGAGCTTATATATTTAGTATCGAAGTATAGGACTACTATCGTAACTAAGTATTAATCCTCTAGCACTAGTTATATATTATATAATCCTTTACTAATTCTCGCTACTTAGTTAGCTTCTAAATATAGCCCGGACGAGCTATATTTATCGTTATTACTTAGCAAAACGCTATATAAGAAGCTAATAGCGTCCTAGTTAGCCTCTTTGATAGAGCGTATAGCCTTAGTTAACTAGTTAGCCTCGGCTTACTTTACGTTAGTTTTAGCTTATTTTATATATTACTCTATTTTTAAAAAGTCCTATTTTTTTTAATAAAATAAGAGCTAGTTAAATGCCCTAAGGATATTCTATTATAGCTCTAATAATAGAGCCTCGAACTACTTATAATTAGTAAATAGGGTAGACTAAATTACTGTATACCGCGTTTTTAATAATAAAGTTATAAATAGCGCACGGCTAGCTTACTACTTATATTAGTAATATAAGTAAAAAGAGAGATAATACTTATTATAAAATAACTCGAAGTAAATAGTACGGCTAATTAGGGTAAGGTTATAAACTTATTTAAGAATAATAAGCGCTATTTATCTTAGCTAAGTAGCGAGTAGTTTAGTATCGATATTGTAAGAGGTAATAATAAATAGGGAATAGTACTTCTTATTTTTATCCTATAGTTTACTTTTAGAATTATGTTAAAGAGATTTCTTAGGCTTTTATTACTTTCTTACTATTACTTAACGCTCGAAAAGCTACTTATTAATATGCCTAAAAGTAACTCGTTATATTAGTTATTAATATTTTAACGTTCGTTATATCTAAGTCGTATTTTATTATAGTTATATTATATTATAGATTATACTATATTTTAGTTTTGTCGACGCTTATCCCTATTTAATATACTTAAAAAATATAATATATCTAATATATTTTACTTAATGTGCGCGAGAGACCGTTAGTTAATATAGGTTTATACTTAACTTTTTAAAACTAAACTTATAAGTAGATTTTTAATGCGTAATAAAACGAATACCTAAACTAATAAGCAGAGTAAGCCTAAGGTTCTTTTTAAATACTAACTTCTTTATATTCTAGGACACTAACTATTAATAATATATCGCCGTTTAGGAGTATATTAAAAACCTACGCTACCGCTTAAATACTTATTAAAAAGGAGTTAAAAAAGTAATAAATTATTATACTAAGTACTTAAGAATAGGTAGAAAATTCTTAAACCGTAAGTTACTCCTTCTATTACTAAGTATAATAGTATCCTAAACTTATAACTCTCCGAAGCTTATAAAAATATACTGAGCCTATCTAAATCCTTTATATTGTTATTTTAATCGAGATAAATAGAGCTAAATACTCTCTTTTCCCTTTTTATAAAAATTAGAGCTCGGATAGTACTTTCTAATTTTAATAACCGAACCCTCTTACGCACTACGCTACTGTATTTAATAATACTGAGCCTAAAAAAAGCGAGGATAGTATTTACTGACGTCCTAATATTATTTATATAATAAAATATAAAGTATTATAATATAATCGGTTACGAGTAAAGCTCTACGTTTTTTAATTATATTATATAACGTTATAAGAGCCAGAGCGGGAACTTTAAATTAACGCCCCTAATAAGTAGCTAGTACATATATTAAGCGTTAAGTATCGTACGTATTTAAGAAAATATTAGTATAATAAGTAGTACGTTCTAACTATTTACTCGTTTTAAGTTACTATAGTTTAAAAAAGTAAATACTAGGATTGAAAAGTTATATTTTAAATATTATAAGAGGGTAGTATAAAGAGGACGGATATTATTAAAAAATCCGCGCGGCTACGTAATTTAGTAATAGTTACTAAATACTAATATAACTAAAGTAGTAGAGATATTATACTACTCGATACTAATATTAAGGAGGCCTAAGAAAATAGTTAATAAGCTCGCTATAGTTAGTTATATTATAACCTCTAGTTTAGCTTAATACGCGCTCTTAATTAATAAAAGTTATCGGTACTTATATTTTATATTACTTTAATACCGTATTTACTTCTTTATTAAGCTAAATAAAGCTATATAGTTATATTATAGTACGCTTAGTAAGTAAATAGCTAAATTAATAATAATAATATATCTTAGTACTAAGACCTCTTTACCTCGTCTACTTACGTTAGGGCTATAAAAGAAAGGTTTATAAATATTAATAATTTATCTAAAACGCAACCTTCGTTATCTTTTTTAATTACTATAAGAATAAAGTTATTACTTATTAGCGTAATTCGTTAATGTTAAGAATTATAAAATAGGTTATTCGTAAAGTAATATATTTTTAAGCTCTAAATAAGATAATAAGCGGCCGATAACTAAGTAAAACTAAATAAAGTACATAATATCTAAATAATATAATTAGTAATAGTTTAGTTATAATAGCCTCTAGTTTTATTTTTAAATCGAGTTACTTAGCGAATAAGCTCGGACGGCCTAAGGATATTACTCTAGAAAACTCTTATATAAATATATATATAGCCCTAAGCTAGTTAATAAGGATACGTTTCTATACGTTTATAAATAGTACTAGCTTTTATTTAAAGACTTAACTATATAACGCGCTAAGCTAGAATACGTTATTAATATAACTACTATAAAGAATTATAATTTATTAAATAATTTAAAATAATATATATTTAGGAGATGCATTTAGGAGATGCATTTAGGAGATGCATTTAGGAAATGCATTTAGGAAATATATTTAGGAGATATATTTAAGAGATATATTTAGGAGATGCATTTAGGAGATACATTTAGGAAATACATTTGGGAGATGTATTTAGGAAATATATTTGGGAGATACATTTAGGAAATATATTTAGGAGATATATTTGGGAGATGCATTTGGGAGATGTATTTAGGAAATGTATTTAGGAGATGTATTTAGGAGATATATTTAGGAGATGCATTTAGGAGATGCATTTGGGAGATACATTTAGGAGATACATTTAGGAGATGTATTTAGGAGATACATTTGGGAGATGCATTTGGGAGATGCATTTAGGAGATGCATTTGGGAGATATATTTAGGAGATACATTTAGGAGATACATTTAGGAGATATATTTAGGAAATGCATTTAGGAGATACATCTTAGCGTTAAAGCTTTATAATAGTACGTAGAGGAGAGCGGGGTAATTTAGAAGTACGACTACTTAGTTAGTACATACTATTATAAGGTTAGCTATATTTTTATATAATACGCTAAGTATATTATTATAAAACTTTAGGTAGTAGTCTTCCCCGCTTTCGCTAGAAGTATACATATCTTAGTTACTTTATATATTATCTCCCCTTTACCGTAATAAATTAAGAATAATACTCATAATTTAAATACGATAACTAAAGACGCTAATTTTAATAATAAAAGTAGCTTATATAGCGCTTACTAAAACCTAGGAGCACATTAGTATGCGGGTTATTATAGGGCGCCGGTTTATAATAACGGACTTACGATATATACGTTTTATTACGGTTACGCCTACTAGCGATTTAACTAAAA
This sequence comes from Colletotrichum tamarilloi, assembly GCF_030869305.1. Lineage (NCBI taxonomy): Eukaryota > Fungi > Ascomycota > Sordariomycetes > Glomerellales > Glomerellaceae > Colletotrichum > Colletotrichum tamarilloi. The sequence goes on from NW_026849588.1 coordinate 10,374, forward strand.
TCGGTATAAAATAGAGTACAAAGTTATATAAGCTCGTAAATCACTTATACGTACCGTAGCCTTTTTTAAAGCGCTTTTAATCTATATTTATAAAGCTACGTACTTATTCACTATTATATTAATTAGGCAAGAAGTAAGTACGATTATACTAATTAGCTCGAACAATAACTAACTACATAAGTTAAAATTAACACCTCTACTAACGGACCTTACGAGCTTATAAAACTATCTAGAACTTATAAAACCTATCTACTTATACATAAGTAGTATAGAAATAATAATATACTTTTATAATATTATTAAAAATATACTTCTTAATAAGCCGAGACCTACGATATATATATATATCGTTCTAATAAAACTAGACACTTATATTATAAAAGTCGAACTTATATTAATAAACTCGAATATCTAAATTTCTTACGGTCTAGGTACGGCTTATAATAAAAGTAATATATATTTAGTATATAAAGTTATACTCGGGTCTAGAGAGCTATAAGTAATAAATATAACTAGTACCTAGTACGGGCACTCTAATTCGCTAATACCTTAGTTACCCTTTATTAAGGGACGTTATATAGTAATTAACGGGGAGTAGAGCTTAGGCTTTTATTATAACTAACCTACCTAAGAATCGCTACCCTAACTATCGCTTACTATATTAATATAAGTATTAGCCCTAGCTAATATACTTAACTAAGAAATACTATAGCAAATAACGGGACGTAATAAAAGCCTACGAGCCTTACTTAAAGGATAAGGCACCGCTTATTAATTTATAATATAACAGTTTCTAAGTAACCTTAAGGCGCGCCTCCTAAGTATCCTCATAAGCCTACTTATAACGTTAAAACTATATTATATTAAGGCTATTACTGAGAAGAGTAAGGGTATATTTACTATAAACCGCATTACTAGGGGTACCCGCTTACTTATAAAAACTCCGATTTTTTAAGTTTTAAAAAACGAGTTAAACTTATAAAAACTAAAAGCTACTATAACTCGGAGCGTAAAACTTCTAAGCTAGGTATAGTACAAAAGCTTCTTTATACTATATAATTTCTATAAAACTTACTATAGCTAGGCACTAAGAATCATAAAAATAAACGCGCTACTACTAAGCTCGGACGTATTTAAAAGCGGTATCTTTTTAAAAATATCTCGGATTAATTATTCCTATAGACATAACGCCTAGAATATTTAAAATAATAATCGAGGCTAACTTATAATTTATGTACTTAGGGATATTAATAAAAGTAAAAAGATTACGATATCCTATCTTAGTATATTAAAAAACTACGTTACGAGGTAATCGCGTTTATAAAAGTTTTTTAAGTTTATTTATACTTACGAACTATATATACTTTTAGTATTATAACGAACGTAAAGCGATCGCTATTTTAATAAGATTACGTACCTTAATAACTAAATTAGAGATAATATACGTATTATTTCAACTCCCCTTATATACCTTTAAATAGTATACGAGATAAAGCTTCTTATAAAAAAAGAGGGCATTATTAATATAAGAATCCCGCGACTCTATTATAATATATTTTAAATCGTAATTACTAATAGTAACGAAGCGAGAGCGAGGGTTTTTACTAAGCGCGCTTTTATTAAGAGGCTTATTATAAAGAAAAGTAATAGCGCGGTAGTATATAAGTTAAATAAATATATTACGAATTTATTAAGCTACGTCTTATACAGTACGTCTTAATAATAGCAACAGGGTATTAATAAAATACTATAAAGTTTAAATAAGTAAGATTTCAAAAAGTGGCTTTAGAAATTACCAACTTAATACTTAATAAGAACTACAAAAAACCCCCAATATAGCCTTCTTTTTAGAAAGGATACTAGGTTTATTAAGTAATTACCTCTAAAGCACTATTATAGATACTAGCTAGAGGTTAAGCTATTACCGCGTATTATTAATAACGTTATTACTCCGCTATTACCCCGTCAGTATATTAATAACGGCCCTCTAGTTTTTCTTTAACAAACTAGTTTACGGCTTAAATAAGAAGGCTTAGAGAGTAAGTTATTATAAGCATAACTAAGTTAATTTAAATATCTAAGTTATTTAATATATTTCCTTACTTATTTCGCCCTGTATATAATTTTACGTAACTCTTACTACCTCGGTATCGGACCCTAGTACCGTTCCTTTACTATCCTAGCGGGGTACTTATTATATAACTAGTATATTAAAAATTAGCTTAGCGCGTTAACGCATTAACGCGTCCTATTTTTTATTAAATTAGGACTAGGTATTTATACTACCCCGCCCTTAACTCGTATTTAATATATATTTACCTAAAGTGTTTAGTAGTAGGGAGCTAAAGATTCGTTATTAATTTCGTATTTACGTTTTTATTAAGAATAAATACCTATTTCTTAGGCTTAACTATATAAAACTAATAACTTATACTTAGACTTTTTAAATAATTAGCTAAGCTTCTTTAGCTAGTTTAAAAACTAACGTAATAAAAAAAAAAGATAAATAAACTAAATCCGATGCTTATAATAACGGTTAGATACTAGTTTACTAAAAAACGAGTCGACGATAATATGCTTTATCTAAGTACTTATAAAGGTAAGTAGTACCTCGGGAATAGGGGATTTAACTAAGAAAGATCTAGTAAAGAACTCTTATTTAACTATAGATCCCTCTTAAAGTAAAAGCGGATAATATAATAGACGACCTTAGGACTAAAGAATATTAACTAGGTTAGGGTACTAAAAGAGCTATTAGAAGATAACTACGTTAACCTCTATATTAGAACTACTTACCGAGATAACTTATAAGTATATAAAACTAGGGTAAATAAAGGACTTGTCTTAGCTACGTAGAGCTATATATAGATTTTTTAACTATATAAGGAGGCTTCGCTATTATACTAAGAGTAAACGACGCATAGTTATAGCGGATCTTAATCCTTACTTAAAACCCGCTCTTATTAGCTATTATTAAATAGAATACCGCACATATTTCTAAGGATTATTATTTCGATAAGTCCGAAATAAGTTATGCCGCTATATAATAAGAAAGCTTTATGCGCATATAGTTAATAGAGAAATATAATAAAACGAAGTAGCTAGCTTTAATTAAAGAAGGGGGGATTAATAAGGTATTAACCTAGTCTTATTAAACAGTAGCGCTTAGTAAGAATATAAAAGCTTTTATTATTAGACGGATATAAGCGCCATAAGGGATAAGTTAAATAAGGAAACGAGGTATAAGGGTATTATTAGTATAGGGTTTTATTAAAATTCGGCGTTTTTATATATTATTTCCGTACCTCTTAGTATAATATTAGACCCTCCCTTATCTATATACGGAGAATTTATACCTCTTTTTATAAGATACTTATAGTTTATAAAGCTACTATAGCTATATTATTAAAAAAGGAATATAATAACTTAATAAATAGCCTAGCTACTCTTCCTCTCTTTTTCGAGCGCGTTAAGGCGTTACTAAATTACTCATAATAATTATTAAATAATACGATCTTTTACTCCCTATTTAGAGTTAGGGCCGAAATCGAGTTTCTTAATAAAACTATTAAGCGATATTTTAGTTACTTTAGTAAGTATAGCTAATTATAAAGCTTTAAGCTAATTTATTTATCTTAACTAATACTAAAATTCCTTTTAGGGCCCGATACTAGTAAGCTAGGTACTATAAAAATAGACGTTTTATCCGTTTACTTATTACCTATTTCTTTTACTATTATTAGTAGGGAACGAGCGTCCGATATACTTCTAAATCCAATATTAACTATAAAGAACATCGTAAGTTTAACTTAAAATAATTATACCACTAAAAAAGAATACCGAACTAACCCAATCCTATCTCTTAAAATAGGGAGGGGTACTAAAAAACGCGGATTACTTAGTCTATTATACAACGTTATAAAAATACTTAGGCAATTTCTTATATTAATTCTACTATCCCGTAACGTATATTTTATTAACTTAATAATAGAACATAGCCCTAGGTATAGCCCTAACCTAAGAACCGCGTTTATAATAAATACTAGTTTCGATTATAATTTCGACTCCGTTACCGAACTAAGACTTAACCATAAGTCTTTTTCGAAGAGTATCAAAAGATTAATTAATCAAGTAGTTAAGCATACCTACGTTAGTTAGTTATCGTACCGAGACTAAGCTTAATTTAGATAAAAGCTTAATTAATTCTACTTAGGACGGTATATTAACGACGTTATTTTTCTTATTATACTCTAGCTTATATATTATACCTCTATACTTTAGATAATAGACCCGTTATTTATAAAGTTTATAGAGCCGTTTATAACTTTAGGCGCTTTTACGTTTACTAAGGGGTTTAATAGGATCGTATTACTAATTAACGTTAATATAATAGATTAGATATTAAATTATAATAAAAATTATTAAATTCTTACAATTATTAACTAAAAAACGGCAATATTCAACGCTTTTAGAATATAGCTAACTACTTTTTCTTAATAAAATAAAAGGGTCGATTAATACGTTTTAGAACTTCGCGGCATAGTAATATAACTTAAAAAAAGATTTTACGAAATAGGACTTATTTATACTATTTTTAATATATTATACTTAACTTATATTAGTTAGCTAGGACCATATATAAATAACTTATACTACGCTTTCTTTTATACTTACGCTTTTAAGTACTACCTAGGCCGGGCACCTCAATATTAAAAACAATAGCCTACGGGTCCCGTATTATAAAAACACTACTTACGCAAACTTCTTAACTAATAATAACTACCCGCTAGTTATTTTATAAAAGGGTCGTAGTATTTAGCTTTTAATAATAAATTAAGGGTTAAACAAGCGCCTCTTTATTAATAGAGCTAAAATAGTAGGGGGCGCTATATTAAAGAGAGCTACTACAATATAGTTATATAAAAAAATCCCCTAAACTTAGCGATTATAATTTACGTTAGCTTAGTTAAGTATTATATAATAAGGAGATTAGTATCGGATTCGACTATCCAGCTAATTAAAACCCTACGGGAGTCCTCTACCAGACGGCACTAGATCGTATAGCTTAGAAGGGCTTTTAACAACGGCAGTCCCCGTTGAGGTAGCCAAACAATTCGAAACAGGCGGCAGAAAGGCGTACCGAAGGGAGGGCAGAAAGACAACCCGCGAGTAGCCAATCGAAAGCTTTGCCAGGGTTGCTGCACAGAGACCAGTCGTTGACGCCGCAGGGGCTGTTTCATTAGCCGCCGCCCCTTTCAAATTCCTCCAATGTGAAAGAGAGCCGCAGAATGTGGTATTCCAAGAATGCGTTTGGGATTTGCAAAGTCTACATTTTGTTTGCAGATTTAGGAAATAATCCTGGATGGGACTGCAGCTTTGAAACAAACTAGACCGTTATCAGCAAGATGTGGAAATAGGACACAAGTGCCATGTGACTATTTGTACGTATGCCGGGCAACGCTTGTGTACTTCCGCCTTGTCCCTTCTTTCCAAAACAACCTGGACAATCACTGCAGTACTTTTGATGTACCTATGTCCGCAACTTTTTCCTTGTACGTACTTCACAGCCCGATTCTAGAATCATCTGATTCCAGAATCACGGTCCTCAGGTTATGTACCTTGTTTCCAGAATCGTGACGTGTTCCTGTTTTCTCAAAGTTGCAGGTATTCCAGAATCACCCCATTCCAGAATCTCAGTACTTCAGGGATATTTCAGCGTTCTAGAATACTTTTCTGTATTCACGGGCATTCCGGAATCATAGCACACCCATGGCGTACTTCCTTTCTGGAATTATCGTGATTCTGGAATGACTGCAAGTTTGAGATCCGAGCATTCTGGAATTGAGGTGGACTCCTGTTTTCTCAATTCTCGATCTCTAAGCATTCTAGAATCGAGGTACTTCCGCCATGTACCTCGATTCTAGAATAGCCGTGTAGGGGTAGACCGAACGAGACAAGAGAAGGCAGGAGGGGGAAGTGGGTACGAGAAATGGGGCAAGGACCAGGAGACAAGATACCAGAAAAGACCGAAAGGCGTCCCAATCATATCAGAGAGGCTTAGGCGGCCGCATCTTCGCACCCGCTCGGGGTGTATTCCAGAGGGGTTTGCCCAAACCGTCAAAACGGTCTACGAACACGTGGTTGTAGCAACTTCTGGATCTTGCGTCCTCAGTACTGCTCAGTGGATGAGCCCAAATGCGGATCAAATGAAACGGGCCCAGATCAGTTCACGGGGGATTTCTACAGGCTTGGAAATGCCTGGCCTGGATTGGTAGAACGTGCTTTTTGAACATAGGCCACTGCACAATCGTACATCTCTATCGCAGCCTCATTTGGTTCTGCCAGACAGGGAATCCACTTCGTGTGCGCATTATCCACTTCCTACGCCATATCCCCACACTATACCTGCAGCCAATGTTGCGAGAACCCCAGAAACGACAGCAGCCCATGGCATCAATGTTCCCAACATGGCCATGCTGGTCAGCGTCGCGAATAGGCCTCCCGCAGGGGTGAAAGCTCCGTACATAGAAGACTGGAAAACGGCAGCGAGAGTTCCTTGCGCCTCGCAGTTAGCTATCTTGGAGATGGCCGAGAACGTCAACAGCCAGGGTCGACGAAGCGACTCACCGGCGCCCACTCCGGCTGGGCCAAATCCGAGGCCAAGTATGGCAATGCTCACGACAGTGAACACAATCGCCCATGTCATTACTAACACGATGATCTCTGGACAGTTACGTTAGCGGGGCCAGAAAAGCTTGCTTTCCTGATGGAACTGAGTAGCGGCCGCTTACGTGGCTGGGACAGCCAAGCCCTCAAGGCGCCCCAGTACTGCTTCAGCCATAAACCTAGGCTTCCTTCATATGCCAACCCCCTCAACATCGGACTGATGGATAGGCCATCAGCCGCCAAAGAGACGACGTTCTCGGCGTAGTCGGAGGTGGGGTTGTATATGATCCGAGCCGCTACACCGAGGGGCAGGTACATGATGTGCGAGATCCGAGGAGAATGAAAGGAAGCTCGTGAAGAATGTTACCAGCGTGGCGAAGTCCAACAGGGCAATTGTCATCTTCCTCAGTACAAATAATTCCTTAGGATGCAGGGTGATGCAAGTGGGAAGATAAAATTTCATGCCTGGATTATTCGCAAAAAAAATACGAGACTGTGCTCACTCCCAGAAGCCTCTACCCCGCCGAAGACCTGTTAATACTGCCTCGACTCACCGCCCGCCAATCGCATGGGAGACAGTCTACCAGTAGTGTCGTCCATACCCAGATATAATGAGTACCATGGCCTGTCACTTATGCAACGACCTTGCGTTATTCGAAGGTCCTTACGACAAACATGCCACGTAAGGATCGCAGTATGTATACAAAGCCCTCCCGATCCGAAAGAATTAGTGTCTACCGCAATTCCGATTACAAAGCTATCTTCTCTAAGCTTAAACACGGTCAGCTACGCCAGCAAAAGGCTATTACGTCTATTATCCACGAACGCAGTCTTTAGGTCCCTAGCTTTTCTACTGAATGCTTAATTACTATATTATAGTCGCTACAGAAGGATAAGATATTTGAGCATTCCTCCTACGCTTACGAGGCTTTCCTAGAGCTCTTCCTAAACAAAAAGCCCACATCACCCCCACCCGCCTCTACTCTACCCTCCGCAACCGTTCCAGCCCAAACCGCAATAGCTTCTATCGGCCAACCCTAGAAAGACCTCTTTAAATCTCTCAAGAGGTAACGCTCGCTTTTTACTTATTATTTTACCTAGCCTTATGCTTATAATAACCTAGGCTCTACATAACCGGGATCTACTTAAATTTAATAATATCCTCTATTACTAAGACCTACTCTATCTACTGCGCTATTATCTATCTATAGTCTAACTTCTTAACTACTGTATACTATAGTCCTTATAAAATACGTATATCTTTCCTCGTATACAAAGTCTTTAGTATTAATATAAGCAGTAATATAAGAATCTTCTAATAGCTCAATCTACCTTCTAGACGACAAACTATACGTTGTTAATATAATAATATAATATTTTTACTTCTTAAACTACTAACAATCGCTTTACATAAATAGCCTTTTATAATTGCTAGAGCTAAAATTAAGCGAGGCTAAAAGCATTACTTATTTCTTTCTATACGCTAAGGTATATATAATTATAAAAAAATATACTGTTAATAGTCTCAAGGACCTCGCTATAAATAAATTTAAGGCTACTACTTCATAGGCTTAGGAACCGAGCGATTTTTTATATACTGCTACCGAGGCCTATACCTCCACTATCGATACTAATCGGGGTTTCCGGGACGTTGTCCTCGAGGTATTCGTAGTACACGAGGACCTATTAGATGATAATAAAGCCAAGACAACCATTAAGAGCCTAGGCTCGCTTCCCTATGATCTCCTATTATACTTACATCGGGAAGGAAAGTTCCAGTGTTAGTTCAGTATGCTAACCAGCTCGACCTTGCCTTCAAATAATTGATTTCTAGCCTTGGCGGCCGTGGGCTTGTATAACGGCTGCATAAGTCGGGGATAGAAACGATACTATGAATTTGATATTGAGGTGGCTTTCAGGATCGCGCGATGGCTATTGTGAGATAATTCTTCGAAAGTTACCGTTCGGCACTAGATGCGAATCGGAGTGTCAGGACGCGAGCCAATACCGTAGTTCAGCGTCAGATACGTAACGTTCTTCATAATAGCCATTCAAACCGTGAGCGACAGCCAAATGCCCTGCCTCAGGGGACCACAACCGTGTCCCTCGAGCGCATTCCCGTCGTCCGGGAATGTATGGTTCAAAACGGGTTCACAAAAGAGGACCGGACGGATCAACGCAAGGTGAGGGCATTGCGCCAGCTCCGATGCCCTCCTGCGCGGACTGGGTTGCGGCTACCCAAGCATCTCGGCCCACATTGTGCAAGCCAATTAGTTCATCATGTCGTCAACTCTCACACGCTGCTTCTCCTCAGGATAAGGTCAAACACATCCACGCACAGGCGAGCTGATCATAGTCAGCAACGCTATCGCCTCCGGAAGGAGCGTACGTCACCTCGATTCCCGCCCGCTGTTGTTGGAGAGGAATGCGCTGCCGTGGGTCGCATCAGTCGGCAGCATTCGCCATTGCTGCACCCCAACCCTTGTCTATTTCTTGGCAAGACTGTTGTTTGCGCTATGCTTGCCAGTCTAGGTAGAAGCGGCCGTTTATCAATACTTGGAAAACTAGCCAAGGCCAGGCTCAAAAGTTTCGACCTTGGCAACGGCGGCCGCCTTGTAATGGTGGCCAATGAGCCGCTCGGATCACAGGAAAATGGCCTGTGCAGCCTACGTCTGCAACCAAAACCCACTGCAAGGCTTCAGGAGCCATGAGCTGCGGGTGTTGTGATTCGTTACATCAGTTATAGTTTGGCATACCCCGGACGGAACAGGGCCATAAGTAACGTGCCGGCGCAAACTGCTTCCTCGCGATTGAGAAGAGTCAAGATCGAGTCGGCCCACGATTAGTTCGTAGAGTGACGCAATGCATTCACATCAGCGCCTAGATAGCATCTCCAGATCAACCAGATACCACGACGTGAACATGGACCTCCGCCAGTGCGTTCACGGGTGTGAAAACGGGCATGAAAACGGACCTCGCACATACCCAATTCGACCGCGAGTTTCCAGCAATGATGGACCTTGTAGCTGACATGGTTACTGCAACCCCGCGGTGGGTCCTTGTCCCATTCTGAGGAGATCGTGGAGCACCTTTCCACACCCTATTGCGGCCCCGAAACTAGACAATCTGCGTCGGGTCGCTTTCCCGACGGTTCCGTTAGTGCTCACTACCCTTCATCGCGATAAGCTTCTGCCCCAATTTGGGTCGAGTGGGGAGCTTGCGCTGTTGGCTGCCTTAACTCGGACAGGCTTGGCCGTGATGGATTCTGTCATTAGATTTGCTTCGTACGCAGAAGACTGCCTCGGCATGCCTGCTCGCGCAGAAATGCCGCCCAAGTAAAGTTGCTTGCGCAGGATTCCGCTCAAGCAGAGCCGCCCACGCATCAAGACGCTCAAGCAGAGTCGCTTGCGCAGGAATGTGCTTAAGCGCATAATCGGTTAGGCAGCAATCTGCGCAAGCAAAGCCACACACGCGGGAGTCTGCTTGAGCAGGTTCCCTTCGAGAGTGGCCTGACCTGTATGGAGGAACCCATATCCCACCTGCTGCTGCTACAGTAGGGTTCATCAGCACTTCGTCTCAAAACAGTGCTCACTGTGCAGCGGCAGTTGTAGATCACATCCACCGACTGTCCTCGATCGACGAAGCAGTCAGAAAGTGAGCCGGCCAAGTGAGAGACATTCAATGTATTGCTTTGTGCTACAGTACTGTAACTTCTTTCCTGCCATCAGAGATAATCATAATCTTGCCGAGTCCATGTTAGGCAGGGTTACAGTGCTCCTAGAGTGAAACTAGAAGCGCTATTTGATCTTCCTGTTAGCTGATTATGACTGCGTAAGCTCGTGAGTTGTAAGGGAGGACTTGGTAATCAGGCTCAAGGAACGTAAGCTTAGGCGCTGATTCGTGCGTTGTGAGATGCTTTGCCGTTCGTCTGAACGCATTGCTCGATCCCCCATCAAAGCCCGTTGGTTCTGGACGCCACTTCCTGCAAGCACTCAAGTTATTGCGGCTGTCCTTGATTACAGCTACGCAGCATGTCCACTTTGAGCGTCCTCTTTACGCTGATTACCGTCTGGATGGGAGACCAGAAGTACCCAGGGAGGCTTTGATACATACAAGCGGAGGCCAATATCGTCGTTGACTTTGTGTGAGACTCGGATGTAATCCGATTAGGACACGTCCACAAATCTCTCCAGACGGTGATGGTGGGAAATGGATGGAGCATCGTCCCCGTGCGGCTAACGATGAGTTAAGAGATCCATCTCGGACATGTGGTTCATGGTTCAATGGCGACGCCTCGGCGTTCGTCCATTCCAAGCAAAGGCCATTTCTGGAGTAATCGATTCGGGTCGCAGCCAGTTGACAACGTACACTTTGCCTATCGAAACCCATGCGCTAGGAACCAAAAGAGTCTACCTCGTTGGGGCATGCAGCATGTCGTGTTAGGCCTAGCTCTAAGGATAGTACAAGGGTCTCGCAAAAAAAGCTACTTGAGGCTACCTACTTACAGCCACTTTCTGCTGATTGCATTTGATCTTAGCAAGCAACGACGGGTGCCTATGGCTTATGTCTGTGCTGTAAAGCGCTTCTAACTAGCATCGGAATCAGCTCTAAGCGCAGCAGGTACCGAAGCCAGTGTGCCAGAATGGGCTTGCGCGGGCGAACCAAACGCGCCATCCAAAGCAATCTACCCTGGCTCCATATTGGCTATCGTTGTCAGGAGTGGCGGCTTTGTCTCCCACCTCTAGAAACAGGTAATATAGGCCGTTTAACCCCCTACTATCGGGATAGCATAGGCCCGTTACCGTAACGTCTCTGGGGATTTAGTAGCGCTACTAGAACCCCAGCAGGGCCTCGAATTAATCACTTAGGAGGCTTTTACAAATAGGGGCAGTAACTAATTATAAAAACGCTTTAAATTTAACTAGCTAGTTCTACTATATCTACCCTTTTAAACTATTATTTCTTTAGAATAGTTTTTTATATAGCGCGTACTATACCCTTCTAAAAACATCGTCTCTTACCCTACTAGCTTATTATATAGATATATATCTTCTTTATAATTTAGAGCTAGAATATTACGAAGATCTACGTATAACAATCCCCCTACTATAATATAAAGCGTCTTTTTTTTTATTACGGTTTTTTATAGAGTATAAACGGCCGATATACAATTCTACTTATTAATAAAGTCTTAGGGCGTTTTTATTATAGGGACGGGGTATATCCTATCCTTTATAATATTAATATTAGGCAATTACTCTATAATAGTACTTACTATCTCCGCCTTTATCTTAGACTAGGACGGCTTATTAAATAAAGTATATATATAATATTTATATATCTTACGGACTTAAATATAAACGTCGGCTTTATATCGCTCCCTTATTTAGTCATACTATGCTAATAAACTTTTCGTTATTTTAGTAAAGTTCTTACTAAACCTATCTCGCTTCTTAGCGAGATACTAACTTTAAAATACTATATTCAGCTTCTAAAGTATTACTTTTACAAGAGTAGTTATCGCTTACTAATTTATATTTAAATACTTCTAAAACAGAACGTAAACATTATTTAATAATATTAATATTTTAGATCTTAAGCTTAAAATAGCCGTCACTATCGCCGTTTTCTATTAGATAACTTATATTAACATAGGTCTTAGCTTATAGACTATACTTAAATAGGGGAAGCTAATAATAGCTATAGTTTATTTTTAATTTAGTAACTTTAGTAATTAGTTTATAGCACTGCGCACTATAAACGAGCTAACCTAGCGCTTTTTATATTTTAAGCTTATAAGCTCCTTTTTAAAGCTTCTATAAATAGTAACTACTCGTATACGCTAAATCTATAACCTCTAGTCCCGTAAGTAAGTAAAGTGCCTAATCGCTAATCGTAATAAAGAGGGCTACTAAACTAATAATACGTCGAAATACTACGACCCTCTTACTACTACTAGTAATATTATTATAAAAGTATTAGCTTCCCCTTATTTTTTACTTTAAACTATTATAAGTCTATATCGTTCTAATACGTTTTTTATAAACGTAAACGAGGACGTTTTTAGAGTACTATGCTCTTACCTCTATAATACTCCTATAAAGTAAATATACTAATAAAATATATTAAGAATAATAAGGGAGCTAGTTTATTTATAGTGCCTATTACGCTATTACTTAAACCCCCTCCCGTACTTCCTAATAGCGAGCTTACTTTAGTAAACTCTTACGTATATAAAGTCTCTTACGCAAGTTAGTATAAAATCTATATAGGAGTAGATCTAAGCTTTATAAATAGATAAAATTAAAGTATAAGGTAATAAGATATATATAGTATAAAGGAAACAAGGCGCTACTAAAAAAGTACTTAGTTTATACTTTAAATACTACTTTAAAACGAAGCCCGTATTAAGTTAGCGGTATACTAATATTTTTAGCATAATAATGTACCTACTATACTACTACGAACACTAAACTACTACGAATATTATATTAGTACGAAGAGTTAAGGTCCTTAGATAGCTATATTAGTACGATTATATTATACGAATTACTATACTAGTACGAATAATATACTAGTACAATTAATATACTAATACAAATAGCATATTAGTATAATAATTTTAAAGCACCGAATTACTATACTAATATAAATAGTATATTAGTATAAATAGCATATTAGTATAAATAGTATACTAATATAAATAATATACTAGTATAAACATTTTAAGTAGTATACTAGTACAGTAGCTTTAAGTACTATTTTATTATTAGTATGCTTTCCGCACTTTAAAGTTCTAGTACTATTTTACTTTTTCGTCCCTAATATTACGGGATCGCGTACTAGGGTAGTATTAAGGGTATTACGATTCTAAGCTTTACCTAAACTAGGTCTCCTACTTCGAACTAGTAATAACTTTCTCCTTTATATAAGTTACGCTATATACTAAAGTCTTAGATATAGGTTATTTTTATATATATACTTTTTTTGTTCTATATAATAACTTCTAAATCTTATAGGAATAATCTTACGACATAGTTACCTATAATAGTACTATTATTAACTACGGTAGCTATAATCTATAAGTACGCCTTGTGCTTATTTATACCTCGTTATTAGCTAGCTATTTCCTATCGGCTCTAGAAATACGCCTCCTAACTTTGATTAAAATCGGCCTCTTCCCCGTCGCTTCCCGCGCAAATAGTTATTTATTAATATAAGCCCGACGCGCAATATAATCTTTAGCCATTTATAAATCTAATAAAACTTAAGTAATAGTACCTATCTTAGTACTAAATATTACCCCAAAACGACTACAATAACGATCTATAAATATTTATTAAGTAGTTTCGTCCGTTAATAAGCCGATTTACTACGCTAAGCCGTTTATAAATAATACTTTTTTAATATTAAAAAGGTCTATTAAAGTAGTAATAACTACTTAGTCACTTTCAACGTCTACAATTAACTCACTAACCTAATATATTTTTTACTAAGCAACTATTTTAAAAGCCGCTTTATAAACCTCTAAACACTTTTTTAAAACCTTAAAGTCCTCCTCTAACCGTAATTTCTTATTTTTATCTTAACTTATCCCGTTCCGAGGTAGGGACGCTAAGCGTTTATATAACCAACTAATAGTTTTTAAAAAGTTATCCCGGTTTTCGTCTAGTATTCGGCATATTATTAGCTATACTTCGAATCGTATCTAGTCGTTTTTACTATTAATCGGGGCTAGTTAATATTTTAAAAAGTCCCTATTACTTACTAAGGTTTTAAAATAGTACTACGTATCTTTATAGATTTATAAATATCGCTCTATTATAACCCGCTTATTCTCTAGGTCTATAGTTATACTAAAGATATCTACGCTACTTATAACTTCCGTAGTTAACCCGTCTATTTTTTTATTAATACGCTATAATCGAACATTAAGGTAATAAATAGTATTTATAATTATCTCGTTATATTCCTTAAGGACTTTTTAAAAAGCTTTAAATATCTACTTAATATAATATAAGCTACTATAAAATAAGACTCGAATTAATATAAATCGGTAGGATAGGTAACTAATATAGTAATTGTACCGAGACCTATCGAGATCGTTTTTTTATAACCCGATAAAGCGTCTAAGAAATCGTTAATATCACCCTATATAAACTCTATTTTTACCTAATCTCGGAAGCCTACTTTAAACTTCTCGCTAAACACGTTTATAGCTTTCTCAAAGTCGTTATATAACTAGCTATATCGGAGAATAGGGTTTTTAAAAAGGACTATTATAGCGGATTCTATTTCGATAACCTTATATAGCGCATCTAGGATCCGTAAAAAGGCCTTAAGCTCTACTTATAGTTAAGATAGGGTTCTATCCCGACTTTTATAGTAATTAATAGTCTCGATAAGTAACTTTATAAACTAAGCGGCTATTATAAGTAGCATAAGTATAAATATAGTAATACTTAAAGGGTCCGCTATACTTAAAAAACGTTACTAATATAGTACCGCATCTACTTATATTAGCTACCTCGCTAATATACTTTATAGGCGTAGCTAGGGAAGTTAATAGATAAGTAGTAATTTTATATTCGAACTCGGGCCTATTTTTTATAACAGGCTATACTTTAATTAGTATACTTAGCGCCGCGCCTAGCCTAGTTATATTATAGAGGCCGTGTAGGTATTACCCCGTAAGTAATACTTTTATAGAGTATAGATTAGCGGGATGCTATATATACTAATTATTCTTTTTATATAAAGGTTGCGTAAGGGGGGATTTAACCTTATACTTTTTTAGCGCTTAAGTACCTTAAGTATTTTAAAAGTTCCCGTTTTTTATAATTAATCTCCTTAATTATAGGTTTAGATTTGTTAATATCTAGACTATAGTAATACGGTAAGGATAGTACGGTCTTAGTAATAACGAGAGTTAATTATTTTATATTAACTTTATAAAAAAAAGGGAGTTCTAAAAGTGGGCTAGCTAGCTGCTAAATAATTAATTGAAGGTAACCCTTCTTATTACTTAGCTCGCGGGATTATATTACTAATCTAATTAGTACGTTATAGGTAGTACTTTATATTGGGTAAATAATAGCGCTAGAATCCTATACCTTAGCTATATTAATAGAAGTATCGGTTAGTCTTTTTTAATATTTTAACTACTACCCCTCTTTTTGCTTACTATTCTCCTCCTTTACTACTTCTATCTATTAACTAGATTTATTAGGTTTTTACTATACCTAAAGTAAAACTTTAATAGGTCCGAATTACTATTACTATTTTACTTCTTCGACCCCATATTTTCTTAACTACGTTACCTACTTATACTTTAATCGTTATTTTAAGTATCCTACTTCTATCTTACTATAATTACCTATACTTAATTAAAGTCTGCGCTAAAAAAAACGGTCACTTAATTATAATAGTTTAACATTAAAATAATAGCTATTTCTTATCTAGAAGTATACTTAACTAACCTTAAATAAGTAAGTAATTCCTAAACCGTATTAAGAACTATTATTAAAAGAGTATCTATTATATCTTACGATACAATAGATCTAAATACTCTAATCTTATTTTAAAAAACCCTTATTTATAACCGGCGCTACTACTAGCTACCGCGCTAGTCTTAGTAAAAATAATATTAAAAGCTTATATACGCTATTTAGAGGGCTATTAAAAACGACGCTAATACCTAAATACCCCTAGCTTATCTACAAAAGAGCGCACTTTAAAAAGATTATAATAAATTACTTACCATTATAAAAGAGAACAATTAATTAAATAGTATACTAGGCCGCAAAGGGGCCGATACTACAGTAATAATTTAAATAGAACTAGAGCATAGAGCGTCTTCTTATAAAAAAAATATCTTCCTTAACTCTTAGTCACAAATAATTAGTATCTAGTTCTACTAGCTCGGTAACGCTTAGCAACTAGAAATTAAAAAAAAAAAAGGCTAATTTATTTAATAACCCGCAATATAAAAACGTACTTATAACCTAAAGAGGCTTTATAAACAAACCCTCCCAAGACCTAATAAAACTAAGCATATTATAAAGACACTATTACGTAATTCTCTATTTTATAATAACATCCTTAATTTTATCTATCGTAAGGTTATATATAAAAAACGGAGTTAGGTTTATTTAAAATCTAAATTTACTAATCGTCCTCTTTACGGAGCTTATTACTACTTACGGCGCTACGGAGCTCGATTACTTAACCAAAAGTATAAAAAAAGGGTAAGAGCATTCGTTAGAACTACTTCTAGAGCCTCTTCTATATTTAATATAGTTTCTAAATAGCTCAAAGCTCCTCGTCCAAAGACCGCTCCTTATCTTTACTAATACTTAAATACGTCAATATCCTACTCCGTACTATCTCGTAATCAATATTAACTAGATATTATATCTTCTCTCTAAACATAAGCCTATCTAAAGGGTAATTATACATCTAAAATTAAAGATTTATACTATAAATTCCTAAATAGCCTCAAAGGCTATAAAATTATAGCTTTTACTCTATAAATACTCCGTAACGGCTATTAATATATTAAACTCCCTAAAGTAGCCGTATTTCGGATAGTAGTAGAGGCTCTATTAGTGTTTAGGTAATTTAAAGTATTAGTTTAATAACTCGAGGCTTATAAAGCGACCGCTACATAGGGAGTAATTAAAAGTCTTAGTAACGGGATCTTAAAATTTTATAATAGCTTCTAAAGTAACTTTTATAGCCCACTCTTATAGTTATTTCGTAAGTACGCTATTTAGATTACGTTATTTAGCTACTTAAAAAACTCTAAGCCGAGTTAATAGTACTCTTTCGTATACTCCCTCTTCTAAATAATTAAAAACGCTAGCCGTAATTATATATAATTTATAATAAAAAAGGTAGGATGTGCTATTACTACGGTGCGCTCTACTATTATAATATTATATAAGTTAAGCCGATTTTATAATTTATAGTTTAGTAATAAACTATTTTAATACTATTTAAGTCTTAGAATGTTCGGTCGCATAGATCATAATAAAAGTATTTATTTACTTTATACTCCCTAAGTACATTTTTATTATTTAAAACCTCAGAATAAGAGTCGTAGTTATAATAATACTCGGGTTCGTTAAAAAATAAATCCGCCCAGTAATTTAGCGCAGTTATATACTATTTAATAACTCGTTAGTTATTATAATAACGGTCATAAGTATCGTATTCGAACTTAAGAGCTAAGTAGGACTTAGTAACTATATACTAATCGCAAGACCTCTATAAAAGCTATATTTAAAAATAAGTAACGTAAGTAAAATTTATTACTAAATTTATATAGTTAGATAATAATAAAATAAGAAAGATAGTTTTTTATATAATTATAAGAAGAATGTGTAAAAAGATATATAATATATATTTAGTTAGTACTATATTTAAGGGATATTTTATATAATAAACGTGCCGCAGATAACTTTAGTTTAAAGTATATTATAAATCGCTTCGCGCTTAGTTATAAAAAGCGTTATACCCGCAATATTAAGATATACTACTTAATTATTTTCGGGTTCGTAACGGGGGCTTAGTTAGCCTCTTATAGCTATAGTATATAAGACGACGATAATTATAATAGTTAAGTATTATAATTAATATAGAGTTTTAAGGTTAGAGGGCGCGGTTTTAGTAATACTATATTATGAGTAGATCTATTTACTATTTATATTATAATACCCTAAATTGTTAATAAATTTAGAAAACGATGCGCGAACTTAATAACTACTTATTAAGTGTATAATACTAGAAAAATAGGTAATTATTACTAAAAAGCCGAATATTAGTATATAGATACTAGTATACAGATATTAATAAATAGAGAGTATATTAAGTAAGCGCTACTAGTGTCTATATAAGCTCCTCTAGTTATATAGACGCTAGTATATTTATATTAGTATATTTATAACTAGTATATAGGTGCTAGTATATATTAGCTAGTTTTATTTTAATAAGCTAGCTCCGCGCTACTTAGTCTATTCTAATTCCGTTTGTCCCGTACTAGCTAATTAATATAATTTTTATTATGGCTTAAGATATAGCTCGGGTTAATATATATATATAGCACATGCCCCCCTAATTTATCTACTTTCTTTATTCTAGGGTAGTAAGGTAGAATATAGTAAATATTTACTGTACTTAATAAATATCTTTAGAGATGTGAGGTAAAAAGAATTTTATAGAGCGAGCTAGGGGGAATAATTGAGTATATTTCTAGTTTTTAAGTATATATTTAGTTTAGCTATAATTAGACTTAGTTAAGGCAAACGCCCGCAACGAGCTATTAATAACTATATAAGTTCTTCCTCTTATTAATACGCGGAGGTATATAAATAGTATAAAAAATCGGAAATATTATATACTTCGTAAGGTAAATTAAGAAAATTAATATCTATTTTAAAAATAAAATAAGATATATATAATACTATATAACTAGCGTACTAAAACTAGCATACTAAAACTAGTATACTAAAACTAGTATACTAAAACTAATATACTAAAACCTGCGTACTAAAACTAATATATTAAAACCTGCGTACTAAAACTAGTATACTAAAACTAGCGTACTAAAACTAATATATTAAAACTAGTATACTAAAACCCGCATACTAAAATTAATATACTAAAACCCGCGTACTAAAACTAACGTACTAAAACTAATATATTAAAACTAGCGTACTAAAACCCGCATATTAAAACTAATATACTAAAACCCGCGTACTAAAACTAATATACTAAAACCTGCGTACTAAAACTAGCATACTAAAACTAATATACTAAAACCTATATAAGACGTAAATAGTCGTTTTAATCCGTTCGTAGTATTATAATATAAAAAACTATTTATAATATACTATATAAAATATAAGTAATAAAATTAGAATTAATTCTTATTAACACGAGTCTATTCTCTATTTTACTCCCCTTAACTACGATATATTCCGTAATCAGTAAGTACTATCTTTCCCACTCGCCTTATCGCATTATAAACCACGTCCATTAGCAATAACGTAACTAAACTATACGTTTAAATAGCTTAGCACTATGTACATACTATAATAAGGATTATCTCCTAAGTTGCATCGTAAGAATATATTAAGACTTAGTGGTATCTCTAGGAAAGTAAAGCTCGTAACTAGACTACGTACCTAGCATTACTTCTATAGTTATTTACTAAGTTATAGGTTATATAAGGTATGCGTATATAATAACCGGCTCTATTATAGGTTTTAGAAAGTTGGGTTTAATTATATTTTACTAGCCGTAGTTATAACTAGTAGATAATATTATATATAATACGGCTAGACTAGATAGCGTAACTAGAGACCGTTAGTAACATATTAATCTTTAGGATCGGATAGTTTAGTAATAAAAGTACTTAATTTTAAGAGAAGTAATTAAACTAATAAGGTACTGGTCGGGTCTCGTCTATATATAAATCCTCGCTAATAAGTATTATAAACGCTAACTCAAAGTATTATATCCTTTTTATAAATAGTCGCTTAAGGTCTTGCTACGGTAAGTTTATTAAAAGCGCAGAGGGGATAGTATTATTAATACCCACGCAAATTAAAGTACTTACGTTATATACTAGCTCTATAAAAAGTTAGGCCTTATAGTAAGTAAAAGACGGCTCGGTAACCCCGTAGTAAAGATAACTCTATCATTTATATATAATATAGTCGTACGGTATAGTATATATAGCCTAGCGCATTAGTTAGGGCCTTTAGTAATAACTTAGCTATAAAGGAATTATTTTAGTAAATCTAATTTTATAATATTTACGGTCCTTTTGGCTCCGAAATAGGTTTATTAATTATAAAGCTAGACCGTATAAACCTAAAACGTTTAAAATAGTAATTGTAGGTAAAACTAAATATTTTAATATATAGGGATAAAGGCTAAACCCTGTTCGCTAGCTGCGGAGTCCCATTCTACTCTTTACTTATTAATTACTATTATTATTACTAAAAGCTTATCCGATACTCTTTTATAATGCCGTAAATTACTATTTATACTAAGCTTTACCTAATCGCTTTCGTTAACTAATTCTTATTATTTAGTAACGTCCGGAATAAGTATTAGTAGTGTAAACGGTAGTTTATAATTAAGTACCTCTAGAATTAATATTAGGGGCGGGTTTTAGCTATCCGAAATATTACGATATCTAGCTTAGTTAAGGATAGGATTTATAGCTAGCCCCAGATTTTAAGAGCTACTTACGTTAACTAACCTCATATTTTATAAATAGTCTTAATATTTAAAAAGCCTAATATTAGTATAATAGGCCTTCCTAACCCTCTAGTAATAACTATAGTAGCTTATTTATAAACAAATTATAGGGTTAGGATAGTATTAGTACGAGTTAGGGCACTTTATCAAAAACTACTTAAAGTATCTATATTTAACTTTAACAGCTATTATTACCTACTATTAAGCGTAGCGGATAATATATAGTAAGATTAAGTCTAAGTCTAGTTCGTATAGGGTCGAGCTTAGAAAAATAGAGTTATTTATAAAAAAGAAGTAATATACTTATTATAATACTATTAATACAATCCCTTATTAATATTTAGCCTATACCACGCACTAAACTAGTTAAGGACTAAAGTAATCTAAGCAAATACCTTTAAGCATAATCCGTCTCTAATATAAAATTAAAGAACGCAATTAAAGCTATTAGAAGTCTATATTTTATATTACGACTAGCCTTTAATTATTCTAACCATAGCAATATAAAGAGAGGTAATACGTCTTACTATAAGCCTACCTTATTATAAATTACGAAATACGCCCTGCTTAAAGTAGCTAATACGGATTTATAATTCGCTTTAATAGCTTATAAATAGAGCCTAGCAATACGTTTATATAAAGTTAGCGGGAATATTCTTAAGAGTTTAGTACTTTACTAACTATCGTATACCTAAATATTTACGGTCCGGGTTTAGAACCGTAATCAAAGTTCGTATTACTAAACCGCAATCCCTTTTATAGGCTTTATTATATATATTAGGTCGAGGATCCTAGGCTTAGCCAGGTTACTATTATATAAGCTAGCTATATAGCTAACCGGGACTCCGCTCCTAAGTATTAAGTAAATAAAGCTAGCTCACTAAAAGCCGAATACCTAAAAATTAAGCGCGACACCCACTTCGATCTATATATTATCTATATACAATAATCATTCTATAAATTACTTATTTAAATTTTATTCTCGCTACTATATATAGTTCCTAAGTAGTAAATTATAATAAGCGCTCGGAAGTAGCGTTACTAATAAGTATAACGCGTTAAAACGCCCTTCTAGCATAAGCATTAACTTAGCCCTTACCTCGTACGGATATAAATCCTAAATCTAATATATATACCTTTAAGAGCTATCTCGGTCAGTACTATTCTAAACGTTATTTATATCTATATATATTATTAAGCACTTTTTATTTAGTTACTTATATAAATATTTACTAAAAGCCTATTATATATTATAACTTAGAGGAATATAAGTCTAGGCCCCTCTACTCAGTACGGAAATATATTTGCGTTTTAAATCGTAACTAGTAACTCACAAAGTAGATTAAACTATTACATAGTATCATAGCTAGGTAGTTACCCTAAATTAGCGTTTTAATACGAACTAAGGTCTCTTAAGAGCGTAATTCCCAACTATAGCGCAGATACTACCCCGGTATTACAAAATATCGCTACTTAAGGGCTATAACTAAGAAAGTAAGGGATAGGATAGGTATAATACAATAATACTACATCGTGGCCTTCGCAAACTACATACAAATATTTATAATATTACTATATAAGCCTTAGGCAAAAACTCTTAGTTCTAAGTAGTTGCGGTTTATACAAAGCGCTACCCAACTCTAAATATCTTCTACTTAGCTAAGGATAAAATAGCTAATAAAAGCCTAACATTTACCCCATAACTCCCCTAATAAGTACTTAATAGCCTACCTCCTCTTAATATAAGCGCCTATCGAGGTATATCCTAACAAAGCCATACTATAGCGCTATAACTAAACCGTCCTAACTATCGCAAATAGTTATTTTTACTACTACTCTTACTACTATTACTATAGTAGCGTTACCTATTCGCTCTCCCTCTTCTAACAAATACCGGTTATAATACCTCTCTTACAACGAATATATAAAATTACAAAACTCCGAAAATAAGTATCTAAATACTAAACTCGCTTCTATCTAATACTCCGTTAATAACGTTAAGTAAGAGTTAAAAGCTAATATTAAGGAGCTCAAAAACAACGTCACGACCCTAAGAAACGATATAACAACCTAGAATTAGCGTCTTAGGCATTTCAAAAACTAGACCTAACGTCTTAAAGCCGAGATTCGCTAATCCTAAACCTATATACGCAATAAAAGATTAAAAAATCTAACCCTCCCTATTAAACCTATTATTATATATTACCCCGGATATAATATTCTCAAGCCAGAACCCTTATAATTTCCTCAAAACGCGGACGATTTTTACTCCTTAAGGAACCCGCAAACTAATCAGTACTAGTTTATACTAACCTACCTTACCATCTTTTATAACGTCTAACTTAGAAGTACTAGTTATTTACCTAAAGAAGAAAGTAATAGCGACGATAGTAACGACGACGAAATTGTTCTTAAATACCCTAACCTTATTATAAAGAAGTTAGAAAATATACTCGGCCTAAATAAAAATAAAATTACTAAGTTTAAAGAGAGAGCTTTATAAATAGCATTACGAGCGCTATTAAAACCTATTAAACGCTCCTAAATATCCTAGCCTAAAAATAGTCCTATTCCTAATTTACGCTAATAAAAACTCGAATTACGTATCACTACTAAAAAAGAGCTATACTTTTATAATCCCGAACGCCCAAAGAGTATTTCCTCTAAAAACTTAACTAATATACGTATTAAATAGGGTATACGTTTAACGCCTTCTTTATAATAGGTACAAATACAATAATCTCCTAAGCTAGCGCGCATATCCTAGCTACCTAAATCTAAACTAGAGCAACCAAAGTCTATATCTAAGAGTACCGAGGCTAAGTTAACAAATACCAATAACAATATACATATATTTACGAACTTACCAGAACAGTAATTTTAAAAAATATAAACAGTTAAAAATAATAATCTATTAGCTAGGCAAATATTATACCTTCTAAAGTAATATACTACTATCAACTTAATACCTTTAATAATTAAGCATAGAATAGTAATAGTTAGGTCCGCACGGGCTTTAAATATATAAAAAGAGGGTTACGAGCAAGTTTAGGACATATATAAAAAGAGCTAGAGAGTAACTAAGCTATTTTTTTAATAATAAACAGCTTAGCTCTTAGCTTTTTCGCACTGCGGTTACTATTAAATATATACCAATATTCACCTCTTAAGCTACTCTACGTAGTACTTCTATCAGGATAGGGTACTCCAATACGCAATAAGATACCAACCAGCTCGACCTAGCCTTTAAATATTTACTTCCTAGCCTTAACGGCTAGGTACTTAAGTAATAATCGCATTAGGCACAGAGTAGAATAATACCAGGACTTAGATATCTAGATAGCTCTAAACATCCCATAATAACTTTTTTAAGATAGTTCATCGGAACCGACGTTCGGTACGACATGCGAACCAGAGTGTTAGGACACATGTGAGCACCACAAGTTAACACTAGCTCGAAATGCATGACAAACATCTAAAACACGGGCAAAAACTCATTGCACTTACTCAGAGGATCACAACAGACATGCCAGATACTAGCCGATGTGTGAATAGTGGACCACTGCAGTAGGTACCGGTTTGCAGGAGGTCGCCTGCCAAGAATTTAAGGAAGTGGGGCACAACCCATCTCCATCCCTGTCTGTTGCAGCATCTGTGGAAGTGTATCAGAGGTAAGAGTCACACTGTCCAAGTTGGGTTTTTCTGAGCATCTGCGCAAAGTCGGCAAATGGTTTGAGCAGTGGACATCGGACGCAGGCATCGATTCAAGCGCCCAGGGGACCGCGGCAAAGGAGAATAGTCAACGAGCGAGGGGGGAAATTCTAGTAGGAAACAATCCGGAAACAATCCGAAAACAAGGCGATGCCAGAGGACCCATTCAACATATAATTCGCTTCAATACGGCGCAATCAAGGTTCCGCTACAAAATGATTGCGTATTCGTAGCCTGTCAATTGTGTAATTAGCTTATTGGTTTCAACAGTTCAATCGGTATGGATACAAGGCATCGTGGCAATAAGAGTCGGCCATGTCACATTTTACGCGTCGGGGCAGGACATGGGATTTTGCAAAAAATATCATCCCCTTGTTCACGCCCATCCCTTCCGTCGGACTACTGGCTACACAGCTTGGAATGTCACGGGCCGTTGACAGAGGGAACCGCAAAGAACTGAGATCCATGTAGGAGTTGCTTATCTCTCTAACCGATCAAACCAGTCACGTCCTCCCCTAGTTCATGCACGTAAGTAAGAGTTCACATACTGCGTCGAACCTGCTGGACTTGGCCTGGTCCTCGGCCAGTAGAAATGCTGGAGGGTTAAATGCAATGTGACCAACATGCAGGAAGTGGCGACCGGCCATAGCCACTAGAATCCAACAGGATGATCCACAAGCCTGCGCGAGCTTTTCTTTATGAGGAAGTAGATCTTGCTTGATCGAGAGAGAATGTCTTCCTATGAAACAGAACTAGGAGGTCTTTCGTGGCGGCCGTTAATCTGCTTGGCGTGGCGCTAGAAGCAAAGCATCTATTGGCTCAAAGTTAGAGAGCTGGGAGCAGCGTAGGAAACAGACATACCAACCCCCAACTCCAGGTCCTAGATCGACACTTCTGGTTGGCCAACTTGCAGTAGGGTGTACTTCGGGAAAAGGACCGTGCCTATCGCCCCTGTGAGACACTTCTTCACGTTGGCTTCAACTCTCTACGTAGTAAGCGGATGTTGGCGACGAACAACCTGCAATGAGGGGTCGGATAAGCCCGTAGGTAGCATCGTCGAGGACGCACTACGTATTTGTGATAGATGCTCAATACTTCACAGCTATGTCTTCACAGGCAGGTACTCTGACCCCCCGCTCAGCCAATGAGCTCAGTTGGATTTAACGCGCCGACGCGTCTTGGATAAACAAGACGATGTTGGTCTGTAGTCAAATGTAGTCATCCCAAGCTAGAATGGCTCATGTGCCTTCCGTTAGCCCATCCCACAGTACGACTATATAAGACTCTTGCACATAATTCTTCCTGTTTATATCACCCTTTTATATTCATCCATTTTTAAGAACCCCCATCTGATTTATATTAAGTAAGTTTAACTAAAAATTACTACTAACAAATAAGAAGCTAACAACGTAGGATATACACCTAGATAACTACTAAAACCTCTTATATAAGTTACCCCAAAACGTATAATATAACTAGCACTTTCTTCGCAAAGTGCTTAGCTATAATTAGTTCGGGTATAACTTACCCAAATCTAATATTATCTACTACTAGTAAGACTACGTCTAAGGTTTAGTGTCCCTAATATCGAGACAAAGGCTATAGTTAATAATAAGTCTCCTAACTCAAATATCGTTAGATAGATAGTTTCCTATATAACGAGATTATATAAAGGAGATGCGGGTTTACTAAAATAGTTAGCTTCGTATTTTTTATTTTTTTTTATATACGCAACTTCTCTAAAGATTGCCTAGCTAACGAAGTTTAGACTATTTTTATACTAAGCTTAATTCTTATTATTACCCTATATATAATAATAGTACCACTAGTTACTCGCTAGATAAGTACGATAATCTATACTAAGACCCCTAATAGCTTTTATCCTTAAATTATACTATAGGCTTTTATTAACGAGGCCTTAAATATTTATTAAAATAAAAGCGTAACGGCTATTTTAAAATCGATACTAGTCCTTCTACTTCTTAATAAATACTAAGTTTAATATATATAAAACGTTATTGTTAGATACGTAGGCATTGCCTAGACTAAGTTGGGTCGACGGATAAGTATAACCTATACTATACCTAAGCAACCCCCCTACCCCCCTACGGCTATAGGGGAACATAGCTTCACCACCTCTAACTACGAAGTACCTACATAGGAACCGCATCTATATAAACCCTCTTATTCCTCTACCCTTCCACCTAAACCGCCGTAAATAGTTAAATATTATTACTCAAGTCCCCGCCCTATAATATCCGATAACCATCCAAGGCCGAATATAGTTCCCTATACGAGTAATAGCTATAATAATAAAATACTATCTTTAAATTAAAAAGGTAACTTTGTTGTAATAAGCTTAATATCCTATATTAAGTATTTACTAAATAGTATTATTATTAAAACGGCCTAGCTTAGAAGTAACCGCGCCCACTAGTAACGCTATAAAATTGCTATAAAAGCTAAAATATATAATTGACTTAATAAATATCCTTACTTAGTAAAAAAAAAGGTTTAGAACCTAAACAAATATGCCTTAACCTTAAAAAATATACCTAACGGAACGCTTAAAGACTTTTTAAAATCTTATATAGATATACTAATAAAATAGTAATAGTAATAAGTAACCGAGGTAATTAAGTACGTTAAGCTTTTATATAGTTCGACTATTCTTTATTATAACATTAGGCTATACAATTTCCTCTTAGATAACAGTCTCCGTCTTAAAATCATCAACTTTTCTAAGTTATCCGTCAATAGCTCCTATACTAAAATCAGCCCTAGGACTCGATACGTAGCCCCTTTACCAGACCGCTCCTTATAGTCGACCCTAATAATCAAAAGCGACCTTTTCAGTTTAGGATTAACGATTTACTATATTATAATAAGTAAAGCTCTATTTTAAGAATTTCAAAGCGGAGAAGTTCGGGAGATATATAATAACTAATAATTTCCAGACTTAACTAGCGTACCCTATGTAGGTCTTATTTTAGGCTACTGGTCCTAGAGTTTCGAGTCCGTAGACGGGCTGCTTTCTTTCTTAGATATCTAACCAA
Source organism: Colletotrichum tamarilloi (assembly GCF_030869305.1). Classification (NCBI taxonomy): domain Eukaryota; kingdom Fungi; phylum Ascomycota; class Sordariomycetes; order Glomerellales; family Glomerellaceae; genus Colletotrichum; species Colletotrichum tamarilloi. Next base: position 38,078 of record NW_026849588.1, read on the forward strand.
AAGATGAAGGCTTTGTGTCTTGGAAACTCAGGCCAAATTGGGGTAGTGTCTGGATGCATTGTGTAATCTAGAGGTGTTGAATTCTGAGCAGTAGGCGGAAAAGTGGACATAGAAGGCGGTAGCTGCCCCTTGGAGGGCGACTTTTATTCTCGCCAGGCTGACGGAGTCGCTGGCATGTATTGGCTGCTGGAACTGGAACACGGCAGTGTTCTAGCGAAACAGGGAACTCCGAAAGGGACAGAGATACACATGGTCAATGCGCAAACAACCAGAGGATGGTAGCTTGTCCAGTCTTGTTTCGCGGGGAGACGGCTAACCGGACGGGGCACGGCAGCATGATTCCCCCATTGAAGTGGATCGAATGGTTTAGACGGAGCCTGTCGGTGGTGGGCCGGTATGCCTTGGTATAGGTGGAATGGATCTCATCTTTATGGTTCTCTCTGAATTGATTTAGAGATTAAGCCTGAATGAATCGCCGACTGTCATCTGCTTGCGTATGTTACATTCCATTAGCCACTCTAGGTTCCCCTCAATCTTCCGGTATCGTCCTCCTACGAGAACACTTCCTAAGAACCTCCCTGATTCATCTTAGGTTAGATTTCAGCCTTAAGCCATGCTGCTTTCCCTGCATTATGTTCTGGAAGAACCTATTGTTGGTTTTACTACGACCTCAAAGGCTGCTATCATCGCTTGAGTCCAAGGAGCCTCCTCCGGCCTCATTTTTAGGACGTGTCTAACAACGACATTAATTTTTTTGGATCAGGGCCGAGTGCCTGCTTCAGCGATGAGTCTCCCATTCTTCGATCCTGAGCACTGATCCGACTATCTAATCAATCTAACAAAGATCTAGGAGATTCACGGTGTCTGGCGGAACTCGACAGCACTCTGCCCAGCTTGGATTCGAAGCTTGCTTTTAGGCTCTAACATCCGATAGACGAGGCCTTCAATCTCATCATTACGACTCAAACCTTCCCTAGCGCGAGAGACAAAACCAAGCCAATCCATCATGCGTCTCAGGGCTACGTTATCTCGGGATTTCAGATCCCTGATTAGCCAGCTCTTTCTTGTCTTTTCAGGAAGGCTGATCTTTCCCACCACGTAGAGCATCGTGACGCCTAAAGCCCATATGTCGCCTGGTGCGCCACGCGTCCCTTCGGTGATAAGGTCTGGAGGAATATACCACGGCGTGCCACCTGTTGAGTGCTTTTCTCGGCTGTACATAGCCAAACCGAAATCAAGTAGGACAGCGCCTCGTTGGGGAGAGTAGGCGATGTTGGCTGGTTTGATGTCGTTATGGATCACCGGGACCTGTCGAGACGACAGATATGTCAAGGCGGACGACATATCACGGAGAATCGCGTAGGCGTCCGCAGCCGAAAACGGAGAGTTGATGCCGCGGCTAAGTGACGGGGGAAGGTGCTCTTCGTACATTGCGAGAAGACGGCCGTCAAAGGCCTGAAGCGATACGATCCTTTCCTGAAAGTGGTAAAAGTAGCTTAGTAGCGCGTGCGAACATATATGGGATTCTGGTAGCACGACCTACATGATGTAACTTTTCCAGGAAGCATTTCTCTCGTTGCCAAATCCCCGCGCACCGAATGAGTTCCCTGGTCTCCTTTCCCTCGTATCGGGTGACTTTAACAACAATCCTTCCTAGCAATCCCGAGTGTCTGGCAGTGAACAAGCTGGCTGATGGCGTTTTGGTGATTTCCTCAAGCCGGTCCAGTTTGTAGGTAACCGCACCTCTGTTGTTTACTTCGCCAACTGGGTCGGGCCGCGGAAAAGCGCTCGCAGTGCTAGCAGTAGTGGGTTGTGCAACCACAACGGTCGCTGATTCCCCATCTGCAAAGTCTAGAAGTGGTGTACCTCTGGTGCGGACGATGCACTTAGCGGACTTGGGGATCAGGTCCAGCGGCGTGCTAGCTCCGGGAGCCCTAGCGATGGGGATTTGAGCGGGAGTCGCTGTCGAGGCTAGGATAATATCTGTCACGTCCCCATTTCTCTTTTGGCGTTTCGCGTTTGCTTCCTCTTCGTCGCTAGCCGCGCGTTTGGTAGATGTCCGCGATTCGGCCGGAGCCTTATGTATAGAGACGGAGAATCGTCTTCGAAGGATCAAAATATCGACCAGGTGCTGCTCTGCAATATTGTTGCTACCAACGGCTAGAATCCTCCACAGACCAGGCCTGATGATGTGAGTTTGATCGTATGACATACGCGCGCGACACATTGTCGAACCCAGACGAATCAGGTAGATGTCTGTGAGGGATTGGTTGAGCAACACGCAGTCGTCGTTGGCAGGTTCATAGTACAGTATGCAACGGAGGTAGTGAGGTATGGCCCGTCGCGAGGGCAGCTCGTAAGGGTCGTCGTAGAAGGGGAGACAAATAGTGAAGTTCACATCGTGTGTGCGTTGCACTACACCCACCACGTCCCAACCGTCAGCACTTTCTGCAAGCCGGACACTTGCTGGATCGGCGCCTCTCGGCCAGTGGGGGCAAGCGAGAACAAGCCGGGCGTCCGGTGCCGAAGCGAGTGTAGCACTAGTAAGAGCTTCGGTTAATTCAGCGACCGTCACGCTGGCGGCCGCTTGTGTTGCTCTTTCTTCGGCCTTTAGCCCGCAAGTTCGTCCCAGGTGGTCCTCGCCAGGAGCCGACAATCCTGGCTGTACAACGCCGCTTCGTTCTCCTGTTTTCTGGTATTCAGCTGCGATTCGGTCCAGGCGTCGTTGCATCTCGGAAGAGTCGCTGAAAGGCTGAGTTGATTCTCCATCAGACGACATTTTCGACATACAGCAGATGGACAGCCAGGTGAACAAACCAATGATTGGAAAACAGTTCTGTCAAGAACGGCACATGTTCTTATAAGCACTACGAGACCTGGATTAGTTACCTGCAGTACCTCACAGGCCGGCGCTTACGATGCTGCTAAAATTGGCCGCCAGGGACCTGGTTACCGAGGCGCTGACCAATCGATAAGGTCACGGGGCTGAGGCTACGTAAATTGCCTCTGACCATTTTCTGCGTTCATTGAAGCATTTGGTCCGTTGCGACACATGCTATCAACACAACGTGCCCCTCAAGCTGTTTCCACGCTTCCCTGATTTTCAGTCTCTCGACGCGCTGCATACTTCGCTGATTTTGCCGACGCTTCGGTCACACAATCTCCCAACTCTCCGAACACGGCGCGTAGCTCCAATACGGGACCGCGATTGACCGATCGATTGACCGACCACACGATGCCCGCCTTCCAGCCGCCGGAGGTGACTTGCGAGAAGGACAAGGCTTGGATCAAAAGAGCTAAATTTCCATTCCGCAACCCGACACCGCTCTGGAATAAATACTGGCATCGATATAATACCATCACCATCCCGCTACGAGACGAAGATGCCTATTTTGCCGACGTCAGTGCCGCCGCGAAGCTCGCCCAGAGTCGTGAGCACCTTGAAGAACTCCTGGACGTTCAATGTGAAGAACGCCGGCGGGAGTACGATACGTTAATCCTCGATATTGCAGTCGCATGCATCCAGAATACATCACTCTCAAAGACTCCTCACCATGCGGCCCTCAAAGCTAGCCAAACGGGTAGCCTTGACAGTCTTCTGCAAGTCCTATGTGGTGTGGTGTTCGGCTGGAAGGATGGCGACAAACAGAACAGGGTGCCACGGATCGACGACGCAGATGAGACTGAATACTGCATCGATGGAAAGGGCGATCTCCGGAGCAAATACAACACCCGAGAGATTTCGTCTGAGCTTGCGGATGACCCATTTGAGTACGACAACACGATAGCTTCCGGCCTCTACTCACCTCGGGGATGGGAAGACTGGAATGAGGATGAAGAGAACTTGTGGAATGATCCCTCTTGGAAGGTGTCCGACTGTCCTACATCGGAGACGAATCTATCGCCGCCAGGTGAAGATGAAGTCGTGGTAGCCGAAAGAGGTGACAGCGATCAGGCGTTCTGTGAGCACCCACCAGAGCAATTGGACGGCATTCTCAAGGTTACACCACCAACAGACCAAATCTCGCCGCTCCCGTCGCCATATCTGTCGTTGATAGACACGTCTGTCGGCTTGTCACCACATTCACGACAAACATCAAGCCCTGATCCGCCATCCACTTGTGACCAGAAACTGTCCGCATCTACAAGTGCCCGCATGGTTGACGAGTGGCAATCGCCTCCAAAGCCGAGATTCTCTACTAACAGAGCAGATTCCGTGTCCAAGAACGAAGGTAAAAAAAGGAAGCTGCAGGATGATGATCACCATAACGATAATGGACAGAAGCGCCAGAAGCAAAAGGGATAGCATCAGCCAGTTTTGTATCAGATGTGTTGATGATAGGCGTATATGCTCTCCATACTCGTGGCCTGGAAAGCTTTTTGCAGGGGATGGGGTAGGCTCAGGTCTGATGTTATCACCATACCTATTCAGAACGCCTTTCCTCGTCTGACTGCGATGAAAGGCGCATGTAATGGTACAGGGGAAATATATTGTAATCCTCAAATAATAGCACAATATCTGCTAGTCGGAGTTGCATGATTGAGGCGGCAGCTCCGGGTACATTGGCAATTAGATCGGTTGAGCGTGAATCCGTCTAGCAGCTACATGACGGTATAGCGGATGCCTCAGTAACAATCTGTCAGGCTGCTTCGTACTAAGTAAAGAGGTCAGCCGCGCACCTAGGGTTTGGTCGTGGCTTTAGTTCCAATCTCCCTACCTCTAAACCGAGCCCCTAATCATTCTCAGGTCGGATGGGGAGCTTGCGCTGCGGTTGCCTACAACTCGAGCAGGCATGACCCCGATGAGTTTATTAGTATACTAACTACACACGTAAAAGACTACTTCAGCATACCTACTTACATAGAAATACTGCCTAAACAAAGCTGCTTGCGCAATATTGCACTTAAGCAGAGCTACTTATGTATAAGCATACTTAAGCAAAGCCGCCTGCGTAAGAATATACTTAAGTATATATCCACTTATATAAAGTTCTATATAAATAAAACTATATACATAAAAGTCCGCTTAAGTAAGCTCTTAGCTTAAATAATATAACTTAAATAGAGGAAGCTACGTACTAATTACTATTATTAGGGGCTAGTACCTTAAAGAATAGTATTTATAGTTATAGTTTAGGATCTTATTTAATAACTTTCCTTAATTAATATAGTAATTAGGAAACGGGCTAAACAAAAGATACTTAATATTTTACTTTATATTAACTTCGCTCTAGCTACCTAAAATACTTATATTCTTACTAAATTTATACTATAACTAGTCCTTTTAACTTTTCTATTTACTATAAATATAAAAAAAAATATTAAAAATACATTAATAACTAATTTAATAAGGCATTAGTATAAGCTAACCTCGCTTAACTCGCCCATAAATATTATAGTAATTATTGCTAAAAAGAAGCTTACGACTTCTAAATCCTAATACTTCGGACCGTCCGGCCTAAAGTTAGCGCTTTCTGTTATATATCTTTATATTAGCTCTATTATTGTATAGCTTAAGTTATCTAAGTTTTTCTTACGGCTACGTAGTTAATAATTTTTCTAACTATCTAAATATTCTAATTAGTACTAAATTCGCTAATAAATAAGAAATTAAGTAATACTTAGCTTAACCCTATTACTAAAGTATATTAAGATATAAGAGTAGCTAAGTTAGCTGTATTACGACCCTACTTTTTTAAAATAAACTAGTACCTCGATTATATATTTACTTATAAAATAAAATAGGCTTTTATAAGAGGAGACTTATTATAAAATTATTATTAAGCGTTAATAATTAAAAAAATAGGTTATTAATAGCCTTTTATAATAATCGTAGTATGCGTTTATAAATAATATAATAGTTCGCCTTATTGCTATAAATTTTATAAACTATAATAATATTTAGGTACTAAACTAACTAGAGTATCTTTATTTACTACGCAAATATTTATAAAAAGTAGTAAATATTTACGAGGTAACTAGGTATCCCTTTCTTTTTAGTAATAAGGATAAAATTAGCGTCTTCTAGCGCTTACTTATAGACGTAGTATACTCTCGTAAGTAGTTTATAGTAATATTATTTTGATTAATACTGGTAGCTCTTTTAGAGCTTTTGTTATGTCTTGCTTTGACGCTCTTTAGGAGTTCTAGTTGGTAGGGGTTTTTTAGGTAATGTCGAGGGCTCTTTCTATAGAGATTACTTATGATTTTTGCAATGTGTCCTCTATTGGTTAATGCTATACGAATATCAGTCGTCGGCGTGAAATAAAAGGTTGCCCACCTCGGCCGTGCTGTCGCGGTGTTTAGTCGCCGAGTGGAGAGCTGGCTGCGTTAACATCGCGAGGGCCGAGTCGGATGCTGCACTAGCACACCAAGATAATAGGCCCCCCAGAAACATAGGCTCCGAAGCCAGTTTTCGAACCTGCGACGCAGAGGCATACGTCTCCAAGCCAATTCTCGTCACAGGCAGGATGCCCCATGTGGCCAGACTGAGAAGCACTTCTGTGAGGGCCTGGATGCTGTCTTTCAGTCGGACATGCGTATCTAACCGGTTCAGCACCGCGAGGAGATCACCATCACGAAGTCGTCGAATGCTAACGGAGTTAGTACC
>NW_026849589.1:0-43686 GCF_030869305.1 Colletotrichum tamarilloi
CGGCACATCGACGCCGGCCTGGCCATAATGGCCACGATGGACGGGCCGGAGGTGTACAGGGTCAGGGCGATAAGCCGGCGCCTCAGACGGCTCCTACGGGACCCCCCGGGTAACGATAATACCCATATAAAAGAACAGATTATGCTGGACCTGGCTGCCCACGCGGGCTGGCACCAGGAGGTCCTGTGCGCGTTGGAGTGGGTGAAGCTCGCCCTGTAGGCGGTCACGCGGCGGAAGGTTGGGAGCTGTTGATGAAAGGGAGACAATGGTCGAGTCGGTTGACTGCTGTTTTGATTAGTAGTTAGGTATGGAGCGCAATATACCCAGTTTTCCCCAATACGTAATACACGGTACGGCCCCGGCGGATTGCTCCGTCGGGGGGGCCTTACTAAGTATATAACTAAAGTTTTAATTAAATATCGTATTAAGCTTATAATAATACTAATTAAAATTATTAATAAGTTTAGTTAAAAGTTAGTTTTATAAGCGCCCTTAATCTAACGTATCTATATTTTTAAATAAGTTTATTATTAAGTCTCTAAATTATATTAATTAATAGGAAATAGTCTAATTAAATAACTAGCTATACTTATTAAAGTATTTTATTAATTCTAATCTTAACTTATTATTTATTTTATTATATTATTATAGCGTTTATATTTAGGCCCGATCCGGTTCTAAGTATTTATATTCTCTTCTATTTTTTATTTCATTCGCTTCTTAAGGTCTATTATATCCTCTATTTTATTAAATAAGAAGTTTTTTTTTATATATTTTTATTTTTATATTTTAATTATTTAGTTACTTTTTTTAAATTAAAGTTTTACTACTTATATTTATTTTAATCGTTACGTCGTTCTTTTTAATTAAATTATTTAAAATATTTTTAATTAAATTAGGTTTTTTTTTACTTATTTTCTTATTTAATGAAAAAGGATTTTTAAAAAGGGAGATTATTAAAAACGTATAAAGTATAAAGAACTCTCGTAATATAGTACTTTAAAAAAACTACTAATATTTATAAAAATAATATAAAATACCTCTTTTAATTAAGTTAATATAGCCTTAATTAATAGAGTTATAATTAAAAAAAGAGGATAGTATTAACTAGATTAAAAAAGTAAACTCTTTAATTATTTTATATTATTATATTCGAAAATAAATTATTAAAAAGGCTTTAGTTCGATTTTAAAAAGTATATATATAATTAAAATAAAAAATCCGCGCTCCGAACTTCTATTTTTAATCGGGGCCTTTTTTTTTTATATTTTATTCCGATTAGCCCTCTTATAAATACTTATGCTTAATTAGCTTTAAAAAAGAACTACTAGGACTAATCGCCCTACCCTATTCTATTATTATTTATAAAACTAATTTTTAATAATGGACCTTCTTAATACTATCCTTAGTACTAAAGTTTAATATAAGTTAGTACTTTTACCCCCGTTTAGTTTTAAATACCTTAAGTATATTAAAAACGCCCTTAGTAACTATTTAAATAGTATATACTTCTTAAGTTCGCGTATTAATAATAAATACTAACGATACTAAACTTATAAAAAGTTAAGTTATACCCCTATTTTTAAAAAGTATATATAGTTCTTAAGTATAAAGTTCTTATATTTTAAATAAGAAATAATAAAAAAGTTAGTAATAGCCGTAGTTATTAATATAAAACTACTTATATTTTATAAAATATATTCTAAACTATTTTCGTTTTATTTATTATTTATAATCCAATATATAATCCTTAACTTACGTAATAGTAGCGTTATATAAAGCCCTTAAATATAATAGTTTTTTAAATAAGGGTAAGAATAAGGGGGTTTATATAAACGAGGTTTTAATAAAAAAAGTATTTATAAACGCTCTTTTTATACTAGAGGTATTATTAAAAAAATTTATTAAAAACGTAACGGTATTAGCTACTTTACTTATAAAAATAAATAGTATTTAAATTAAAATTAATATTCTTATTAATTTATATATCCCTCTAAGTATATAGCCTATATTTAAGTCCTTTTTAAATAAATATACGCTTATTTTTTTAAGTAAATAGCCTCTTTTTAAGTAACCTAACGGGGTTATTAAAGCGATTTTATACTCCCTAGCTATAGGCTACGTTTTTTAATTAAAAACCGGGCCCCCCTAGGCCGTTTTATTACTTTTTAAGTATCCCCTCGTTTAGTATAATTATTTTTTATATATTTTTTATTTTTAAAAGTAATACGAAGTGCTCGAACTTTACTTTAAAAAGGTTTTTTATAAAACTATTAGTTAGTATTTTATTTATTAATATATAAACTACTTAAAATAAGCTTTTTAAGTACTCTTATTATAGTTATATATTTTAAATATTAATATAATATAAGTAAGTTAAAATACGTTTCTTTTTTTTATTACGAGTTTAATTATTTAATAATTATTATAATATACTTTTTATATATTACTAAGCTTAAGTAAGATATTTTTAAAAAAGTATTTAAGAGCGAGTATTTCTTTAGTTATATATTTTAAGCTTAGTAGTTCGGCCTTTATAATTAATATAATTATTATATTTTAATAAACTACTTTTTACTAAACGAAGTTATTAAAAAGGGAGATTATAAAACTTTATAAGGATCTTTAAGTCTTTTTATTATTTATAAACGAAGCGTTATTTATAATTAATAATACCTAGTTACTTCTTAAGATCCTAAAGTATATTACTAAGTATTATATATAAAAAAAGTATTATATAACTTAATTTATAATAAAATAATACTAATAGGATAAGTTTATTAAGAATTAAGAGAATAGAGTATATATAAAAATAATATTAAACTAAATTATAATTGTTATATATAATATTAATTTAATTTTTTTTTAAAAAGATTTAGTTTTGCTTAGAAATATAATCCCTAAGTTTTTTTTAATTAGGACCGTTAATAATAAGGTTATAAAAATAATAAAATTAATAAAATCGAACTTTTTAACTACTTTTTTAAAATATTAATTATAAGCTAAGTAAATTTTTTTATTTAGTTAATTATAAATAACCCTTATCTTAAGATATTATAAAACTAACCCCTAGTTTTTTATTTCGTATTTTTTTTTAAATCCCTTAGTTACTTAACTAGCCTCGTAAATATAGTTTTTATAATAAAAAACGAGGATATTATCTATATAAAAAAGAACTAAGACCTTTTTAATAAAATTTTAAAATAAATACGGGTCCTTATTTATAAATAAAAAACTTAAACCGTTAAAAGTTAATATTAGCTCCTCGTATTATAATAATAAAGCGTTATAGGTATTATATAGGGCCTACTTAAGTTTTATATATATTCTTAACTTATAAAAGCCGTTTAAAAGTTTATAAATAATAAGGGGGTTACTTAGTTTCTTAATTACGTTTAGAAAAGTATTTATAATATTATATTAATAAATCTTTAAATTAAATTAAATAGTAATAGCTATAGTTATTTTAAATATCTTAATAATTAGTATCGCTATATAAGTCTTTTTTAAGGGGTATCGTTTTTAAAAATCCCCCCTAATATAGATTCTTACTTTATAATAATCGAAATAATTATTATTATTAAATTTATAATTAAATACTTATTTTAAAGGTATTAATTTAGAAATAACTAACGCCCTATAAATTACTTTTTAAATATTTATTTCTTTTAACTTCTAAATTTCTAATTATACTACTTTTATAAATTAACTTTTTAAAAATTTTAATATTTTAAAAATATTTTTTTATTTCTTTAGAAAGGTAATTAATTAATTTACGTAAATTTAGTTAAATTAGACTATAGTTAATAAAACGTACTTCGTTTTATTAATTATAATATAAATATAGTAATATAATATCTAATACCCCTAAGTTACTTTATTAATTACTTTTTATTAATTAAGTATATATATATTAAAAAAAGAGTCCTAGTTTTTTTTTACTTAAATATAAAAAGAGTATTACTTAAATTATTTTTATTAACTTAGGTTTTAAATAAATACCTCTAGTAATTAGTTTTTTAATTTTTAACTTTATTTAATATACTTATTTTCTTTTTAGCTATATATACTAACTATATTAAAATTACTAACTAAGTTATTTATTATTCTTATTTCTTAGTATAGGTTTATTTATTAAAAAGGTTTATTAAGGTTTAGTTAAATAAAAAGATCTTTTTTATAAGAGCTCTAAGAAGTCTTTATTTCTATTTATATATATATTATATTTTTAATTCTCTTAATAAAAAAATTAACTTTTTTTATAGCCTCGCTTACTAATTTAATTAACTAAGTAAAGTTTATTTTTAACTTTAAATTTTTCAAATTTAAAATTAGTTTAAGAATAAGTAATTACTTATTTCGTTTATTTAAAAACAAATTAGGCTTATTTATAGCCTTATTTATTTTTTATAAAGCGAATATAAGTAATAATAACTATTTTTTATTATTAATTAATACGGCCTCTTTTTTATTTATAACTTTAAGTAATTAGAGTTTAGGTTTAATTATTATAAGCGGTTATTAAATCTTATTTACTATAGCCCTTAATTTAAGTAAATAAATTATAGTTTTAATATTATTTTTTAAATAAAAAGCTATCTTATTAAACGTTATATTTTAAATAATAATAATTTTTAAAAACGAGGGGATCTAGATCTTATATAAATTATAAATATTCGTTACGTAACTTATAAAATACTTAATATATCCCCTCTATTCTATTTTAAAATGTTTTTTATTAATTCTTTTTTTATAATTCCTTTTAAAAAGATATGCTCTATAACTATATATATATATTTATTTTTAATAAGGACGTAAATTATAAGCGAGCTTTAGTATATTTATTAATTATTATTATTTAAAATAATAAGTAAACTAAATTTCCTTAGTTTAAACTAATAATAACTAGCTAGTACGTTACTTAGGACTAATATTATATAAATAAGTTACGGCTAATATAGCTTTTATTTAGAGTTTATTTAGTAAACTAATTACTAATATTATATTAATTACTTTATTAATAATTTTTTAACTAGCTCGTTTTTTTTTTATTTAGTTTTTTTATATATAGAAGAGTAGTCTCTAGGTCTATTTTAAGCTCTTATACTTATATTTAAAAACGAGTTTTATTATTAATTACGATTATTATATATTTTACGTTTTATTAGATCTTATAAACGGCTACGCTTTTTTATATACGTACTTATTATTTAAAAAAGTATAGGACCCTAAATATTATATTATAAGTTTTTATAACTCGTAAAAAAATAAAAATTTTATCTAAATATTCGTTTTTAATTAGTATTAACTACTTACTTTATTTATAAGTTAATAAGTAATTAAAAAGGTTTTATAAAAGTTTATAATAAGGTTAGGTTACTTTTTATTTTAAAGTACGTTATAAAATAACCTATTTTATATAAGTAATTATATAATATTAGTATTTTAAATAGCTTAGTTTTTTAATTTTTACCCCCCGAGCGGCTAGGACGAGCTTTTTAAATATTATTAATACGAAATATTTAAATCTAAGGTACTAAAACTAAGTTATATTTAAATAATTATTTTTTAATTAGTATAAAAAACGTAGGCGCTATATACTATATATTAAAATTATATTAACGAGCGAAAACTAATTTCTAAATAGAGAATAGGATAAATAGGGCTTATATTTTAAAAAAACTAAATTAACTTTCTTTTTAAACTATTTAATAATAATATTTTTAAATTTATTATTAAATTAAAAAGTATAATTAAAACTTAAGTACTAAATACCCGTTTTTTAAAAAAGAACTTTTAATATAACGTTTATATAGAAGTTTTTAATAAAACTAATATTATAAAGAATAAGGTATTTTATTTTAAGCCCCTTTGGTTTTATAAAAATATTTTATATAATCTTCGTTCCCCTAATAATAATAAAATAAAATACTATTCTAAAGTTTATATTTTTTAAACTATTACTCTATTAAATAAAATCTAGTTTTAAAAGTAATTAGTTATTAATAAAATAAATAATATTATAATTATTTATAATTATATTTTTAAAAAGGAAGTATAAGTTAGTAAAGGGGATAAAGAGAATAGTAAAATTATTATTCTTATTACTCTTTATATTTAGCTTAAAAAGTAAACTAATATTAATAATTATAATTATAATATTTAAAAAGTAGGTCCCCTTAAAGTTTTTTTTATTACTTAGCTTATTAGTTTTAATTATTTTTTTAAAATAACCTCAGTTATTATTATTTTATTTAAAAAGGGGTTTTATATAAATTTAGCTTTTCTAAGCGAGGTTAATATAAAGGTTAATATATTTTTCTTAGTTTAAATAGGAAATTATTTTTTAAGCTTTATTACTACTTAGCTAAATATATTTTTATTTTATTTTATTTATTAAAATAAGCTCTATTTTTATATAATTTATTAATTATTAGTAATAGGACCTTTTATAAAAGTAGTTAGTAAATAAATTAAGAGTTACTTTATTTTACTTAGGGGAATTTAAGTAACTTATTAGTATTATAAATATTATAGGGGTTCGTTTATAACTCTTATTATATACTACCTTTTTATATAATAAGTTATTAAAAATCTTAGTATAATACTTTATATTAGGAATCGCTTCCCCTTTTTATTTTAATTTAATAATATTAACGAGCTCTTAATTAAATTAATTTAAAACGAAGCGACGTATAGTTATATAAAAAAAAGTTTTTAAAATAAGAGTACTCTAAACTTTAAATAGATTAAGTTATATTACTTAATAATAAGCTAAAAAAAAGTTTTTAATTTAAGTTAATAAGTTAATATTAAAGTTCGCCCTACTTATAACTATATTAAATTTTTTTTTATAATTATAAGTAAATTAAAATTACTTAGTACGTATTTTTATTTAAAAACCTAGATTATAACTTAAAAAGAGTAATTTAAAGAATTAATAAGTTTTTTTTTTATATTTTTTAAGATTTTTTAAATAATTATAAAAGAGATTTAATAATTTATTAATTCGTACGATTTTTTTTTTAAAAATAAGAAATTATTTTAAATACGGTTTATTAAATAAAAAAGGTATATTTTTTACTAAAACGTACTTAGTTTATTATTATAGTTTTTAATTTTATTAAAGTAATTAGTTATTTAATTCGATCGTTTTTAATTAAGGGTTTAATTATAGTCTCGCTTTTTAACTATTTAGTTTATTATTAAGTAAACTTTTTAAATTTTTATTAATATTTAGTTAAAGCTATTTTATATACTTAACTCTAAGTAGTATTTTATATTTTAATATACTCCTTAATTAAAAAAATAAATTTAGTAAAGAGTAACGAATTTAATAAAAAAATATAGTTATTTAAGTTTAGTAAGTCCTAAACGTCCTTTAATTAGGCTTTAACTTATAGAGCGAGGTACTAATTAAGCTTTTATTTAAGAATATTAGTAGTTTTTTTAAAAAATATTAGTTTATTTAAGATTAAGCTTAACGAACGTAATAGGGGTTAAATAATATTATAAAAAAGGATATAATAAACCGTAATCCTTAAAAAATAATTTTTTAATAAAAATATAGGGGTTTAAATTAGAGCTAAGCTTATAATTATTATAAAGTTATTATAGGGGTATTAATATATATAAAAAGAACGGTTATTTATTAAAAATGAGAAATAAGTACGAAGCTCGTTTTAATATAGAGGGTATAAGTAAAGTAGGCTTTAGTAATTATATAACCGAGGTTACGTAACGTGTAGTAAGGCTATAGATAGTTAAAGCTATCACGACAAAAGGATAATTTTCACCTCAGTGAAGCATTATAGTACTTTTATCAGAACAGAATGGAAACACTCTTCTAGCTATTCAAGACCTATTTCTGGTTACAGAGTGCCACGAAACTCGCAATATTGGCTCTCATTCCCGATTATATCGAGGGAATAATCAGTGGGTTCAAAGTTAAAGATACTGGAAGCAGTTGTCAGAGTTTGAGATGTAGAGAACGTTCGAGGAGCCTTTTTTTCAGCTTTCGTCACAGCAAAGTGTTTGGTCGTTTCCTGAAATAGCGTATGCCAATCGTTGAGTAGATGCATGTACGATCTTCCGTTGCTAATCCAATACCTTCGGAGACGGGCCTTGGCCTCTCAACGGCCCACCTCGGTAGGTGTAGCCTTGGTAGAGAAGCTGGAGTGACGATTGAAGACATCGTCGATCACGTCTTTCGCCTCGTTAAAATCAAAAAGATACCAGCCGAGGATAGCTCTTGCCGGACACTGAATCTGAAGTCTTTCGGCTTGACTTCCCCAAGCTAGGCGGGTCACGCGAATGAATCTATTGTACTTCAGGGGCTGACTGTATCTCATTGAGAAAGACATACATCGACATGTACAGCAAAAGTGGGCAGTGAAAAGTATATTCCCTCACGCCAAGATCTCAAGGTGTTTCTAGCCGACAGTAAGGTAAAGTTTTTAAAGGTTAATAACAAAGATCCCAGAGATCAGCGGCAAAGAAACTCAAAAGAAAGCACATGAGAGGGGGTTGAACCAGAGACCCTACTCAATAGAGGATGTAAAAAAGTTGTCATGACACCGCATGTACCCATTAGGCTACAGAGGCACCCGACTCGTCACCACACGATATGAGCCACGGACATAGCTATGTCCATATCTCCTGAGCGCTATGGATAGTACCTTAAACGAGGGCTTCAATAAGGGGGATTCAGATTCGAACATGGGTGTTTCTGCTCCTGGTCTTTGACGTTCTCCAGCCAAAAGATGTTGCTTTCAACCTTGAAGTCATCCCCTGTCTGATTGAATTCCCATCACGTTTCCCTTTATGTTCTCGCCCTCCATCCAGTGTTATACCTAGACACTTCGCGTGAACAGTTTCCCATGGCCTCATGCAATTTAGCCCCGCGTTGTCTCGTCCAAGCGGTCCGGTGCTCTAGTGCTGGTCGTTCCATTGCTATATGATACCGCTTGACCGTGCCTCCTCCGTCCTTCTCTGAACTAGCTGCTGCCCTGTTTCCGTTCTTGAACCCTATGCTCCTGCTCTTTGCTTCCCGGTGGCTACCTCGACCATGTCCCCCACCTGCCAGTCTCGGGCCATCCTCCTTCTCGTTCCAACATCGCCACCACACCACACCCTCACCATCCTTCCCCGTCTATCTCTTTCCTTCCGCATGCCTCATCCTTACTTTCTCATCTCTTTCCCAACCGTTCTAGCCCTTCCCACACTTCCCCCGCCGCCTCTCGCATCAATCAGTTTCCTTCTCCTCGTCGTCAAAGACACCGCAGGTAGCCTAGTTAGTGCATAGCACTCGCTCGTCACCACACGATGTCGAGAGATCCCGGGTTCGAGCCCCGGTCAAGCTCACCTCAGAGTGGTTTGCGGAATACGTCTTCCCTTGGGTCCACTCAGGCACCTGTATTCGAGCGGCAAACACGTTCGTTCTAACGCTAGTCCCAAGTCTATCAATACAGATGATGGTCTGGTCCAGTTTGCATCGGGGTTCAAGGCTTGTATCGCCAAAGGCTCTCGCACGATCGACGCGGCGGCGAGAGAGCCTGTCAAGCCGCAAGAGGAAGATATCGAACTAGGATCACTTAGTAGATTTGACGCCAGTCAGGTTAGCGTGCATGAAGGCAGAACAACGTCTGATTGGTCATATCCTCCAGAGGCATGACATTTTGCAGTTGCTTGGCTCATGGGTGAGAAAGCCTGCTCTGACATTAGGTTTTTCGGGAACGAGAGGTTCATAGACCATCGACGAATTCGAGAATGAGCCTCAGACTAAGTTTGGAAGGTTATCAAGTGTTTTATGAGAGCATAACAAGTGTTTGTATACATGAAAGTCAGACTTTTGTGTCGGTAATAGAACTATTGGATTTGTTCAGGTCATGTTACTAGGTTTGATCATAATCATGAATCTTTCCACATATATAATCACTACCTACTGTGCATTCACTGATACTGTGTATTAATACCGTGTAAACGATATCGAGAACCGCCCGAGCAGCCAGCAAAGGCAGAATATAAAAACAAATACTCAATACTGCTTTCATTCCAAACAGAGGGAAAAGAAGATTTTTTCCTCAAGAAGGGAGGGTCCCTGTGCAGCTTCACAACTTGATAAACCATAAGAATTTCGAACGAATTCATAGAATACCTTGTTAATCGGAGAAAGTGTGCGTACTGAAGACTACACGCGAGGAGTCAATATCATTCGTGGATTATGAAACGATAAGATCGTGTACAGGCAGGGGCTCGTGATCGTGTTCTCTTGAATGATCGACTTATTTGTTGCGCAAAACCAAGGCCTACGAGGATCTATCGGGAAAATGTCCCGCATATCAACTTCGTCACATTCACTCTCGCCTGGTCTCTTCAATCCTTGTGTTCGGTGACCTTTACCCAAAAGTTATCCTGCATGAATAAGTTGTGATTGACGCTATGCCAAGGCTTAGCGGGATCCAAAATCTGGAACTCAAAATTGCGAAGCAACTGAATGTGTAAATGTCAGCATCTCAGCACCTCAGAGTGTCACAGTATTCTCAAACTTGGGGCGGAAAGACAGTGCTTACTTCAACAAACACCTTATTCAATTCCAGAAACGCAACATTCTTTCCCGCACAACCCCATCGTCCATACCCAAACGCGAGTTCAGTTGTCTTCTGCATCTTATCCTTTGTCGCCGCGTCGGCTTCGATCCATCGCTCAGGCCGGAATAGGTCCGCATCTTTACCAAATACGTCGGCGCGACGAAGCGTGCCCCATACGTTCTGGGCGATGCGCGTACCACCCGGAACAAAGTGTCCATCGATAGTGTCTCCTCCGGCGGGCACTTCTTTGGCGCAAAGGCCGGTGAAGGGCGCGCACATCCGGAGACCTTCATAGATAATGGCCTAGCTTTGGTGAGCAAGTCCAGGCTACGATTATCAGGAGCGAGATTTGGGGGGCCTAACCTGAAGGTAGGGTAATGTTTTTCCTTCCTCATAGGTAATTGGGGATGATATCCGGCATTGGGTGATAGCTGTGCTAATTTCGGTTTTCAGAGTATGATATGCGCGAGGCGATGTGATAAGATGCAGGAAAGTCGTCCGAATTGCTGTTGCGGTTGTGTCTGATCCAGCAATGATCTGGAAGAGAACTTCTGTTTCACACTCGCTCTGGCTGACGCCGTGCCGGATAAAGGCACCCTGGTTGTTCTCAGCTTTGCTCCAGACAGGATAGCTGACAGATAACCTACCAGCATGTCCGGTTCCTCCTTTGCATCTGTACCGAAACGTCGTCCGACAACTTCCTTGGCCACTCTGTTTCGATCAGCATCGCAGCATCATGCTACTCATAGAGGAACCACTACGTACCCCATTAGCTTTCCCAATCCGCTCTTGTCAGTATGTTTCGGGCCGACAGCTCCTAGAACGGGCTTGGAAAACATAAAGCTGGCAAGCCATGGCACCTCACTGCATAGCTGCAGAAGCGGTATAGCCGCCTCCGTGGTGCTGATGTAGTCATGGACATCCGAATCAGTGGCTAGGTACCCAAACTCTTTTCCATACGCAACTCTGGTAATAACATCCAACGTGAAATATTGTGTTGTCTTGCCCAGGTCCATCGGCCTGACCTCGTCGTCGGTAGTAACATACTTCCTCTTGATGAGGTCCACGAAACCAGCGACCTGGGAGTTGATGCCGTCTTCGAGCGCCAGGTTCTCTTTGCCGGCGTATCCAGCTGCGCACTTCGCTTTCAACTTGTCATGTGCGCCGGTGTCGCGCAGACTGAACAAGCTGTCTTCGTGAGGATTTAGCTTTGTGGTATCGTACCAGGATGATCGGCCGTAAGGTGATCTGGCAGCGTTCATGCGACGCAGGATATCCGGGTCGTCAGTGACGAGGTCGTTTGGGCCAATGCGGACTAGGGAACCATGTTTCCTGTTGAGGTTGGTGAAGTGCTCGGCCGGTCGACCGGAGCGGGCGTTTGATATGAGCCATATGTAAGAGAAGCGTCCGATGAGCGGGCCCGGGAAATCGCGGAGACGGCCGTAAGCTATGATAGATGAGACGACATAGTAGATAATGAAAGCGAAGCTGAGATAGAGCGGTGTCGCGCCTGCATCGAGGTATGAGGTGAAATTTGATGGCGTCATATTTCCAGTCGTCAGCTCGTCCTGCAACTTTATTGCAATACTGAGGGAGACAAGATTGAGTTGACTTCAATTTCAATTGCAACTACAAGACTCTTATCCAGTCGTAAGGGTCCCCCATTATATCGTCTAGTATTTCCAATGCCGACAGCGATCATCTTCTACTTTCCGGGTTTGCCCCGTCCAGACATTGACTAGACCCCTTGCCATCCCAACGCGTTGATTGTTGGAACCCCGCCTCTTGTTACATCGCTCGGGATTCTAGAGACGTCTTGAGGATGACAGCGCTGACTTCCATGTCGATTAACCAGGGTTTGCGGATTGGATGGCTTGGTGTACCGGGCCGTTGACACCAAAAGTCCCAAATGCCGATTATGAACCTACCTCAATTCGGATACCTAGTCCATCTGGAAGAGTCGCACTGCCCAGCCTACGGTATCATTCGATTGCAGACAATCAGTCTATCGATGCCAGGTGATGTCCAATGACGACCTTCCTTTCGGACCCGGGCAAGATGGGAACGAGAGGTCGGCAATTGGAGAATTCAGACAATTACGCTTGTGATTGGATGTTTTGGGGGGAAACTGGAGGAGAGGCAGCTTTTGTGGGTTCCTCAACCTTGTCTTGTGTAACGTAGGGATCACGGATATGTCGGCGTAAGCGCTTGAGCTTTTACGGTTACAACGAATGTGCCATGATGGATCGCTATCGGACTCTGATAGATTTTGAAATGGGGCAATGGGCAAAGAAGGTGTCTTGGTAAGCTGTTGCTATTCACGGACAAGCGACCATTTGCCAAGGAAAACTCAGACATTGTCGACGACCCATATAGGCCCACAGACACGAGCTGGAGGAGTAATAGAGGAAGCGTTATTGGTCGGAGCAGGGACGGGGCATGAGCATAAGGTACACTAGGATAAGGAGAAGGGTAGCAAACATTGCGATGAAGTATGCGATGGCTGAGAAACATTACGAGACAGCAACGACTTCGAGCCAACTTTGCAAAGACTTCCATGATCTGGAATCTAGCCCGAAGATGAAGGACATCTAGCTAAAATGGGATAGCTCGAGAGGCGAAAAGCTGATGCTTGGGAAGAGAACGGGGAGGGTTATCCATATTAAAAACACAGTAGCATACAAATTCCGTCGGAGACTTGACAAAAGGGCCCCCCATATCTTCCTTCATTCGAGTCTCACTGTCCGCAAGGCACGATTGCTCCGCCGAGTGTTGGTGGTTATTAGTACATTATCGTTTACTGTACAGTCGTTTTCAGCGCGGCGACGCCCAAAGTGATTCCGTGGGTAGAGCCCAAAGTCTTATTGAGGTGCCTTGGTGCGCAACTGAACGCCGTGCCACTGCTTCATCATGTCGCCCAAGACGGCGTTGACCATGCGCTGCTGCTTCAGCATGTTGGCGCCCTTGAATTTGGCCGAGGTGATGTCGATGGCGTACATGGAACCGCATCCGCCCGAAACGTCTTGAACGATGAGTTCCGAGGGCGTGAACTCGGCAACCAGCTTATCCCATATCGTCGACTCGGCATCGTCCAGGTGGTCGGGCTTCTCGAGGGCTGTTGCGGTCTCGGTCGCGGAGGAGTAGGAGCGCTTGGAGATGGATCGAAGGTTGGATTGAGGCAGTGGTCGGATCGCCTTGGAAACTTGGACTCTAGGAGCGGATCTCAGGGCGTCGTTTCTTGTTGCGATCGACAGACTTGAGAGGGGAGCCTTTGCGATGATGGTGTTCGTGGGCTTGGGGAGCGCAATTGCGCGACGGCACGCTCTGCAAAGCATTTTGGACTGATTCGGTGATTAATTTGTTGGCTATTTGGGCCGTGGTGTAAGAGGATTTGGCAGCGGCTTCAACTGGGGTCGCTTGAGGCTATCGCGGTCGAATCGAGGTCTCCAAATGATTTACCGTGGATTTGGTGGGAAGCTTCAATTCGGAATTTCTAAGCTCGCAGCTATTGACGTCAACCAGGGATTGGGTGAGCTGCCGGGATTTAGCCGGTGGCTGGGTGCGGTTTACAGTGTGGCTTAGCTCACACTGTACCTGTGTGAGATGAGTGGCTCAGTGAGATACAAGTGAGACTCACACCTCCATCAAGCACACTCACTCACATGCCTCTCTTGTGCCACTCACTCGACCTTCATACCTTTCAAGCTAACAAGCAACCCGGTTCACTTCGTGCGTATGGTGAGAAAAGAAATATCTCCTAGTCATTTCATTAAAGTCGCAAAACAGCTAAGATGGATCACAGGGACTGGAAATTTTAAGGGGCTAATACGACAACACCATCAACCACCAAGGGCTACATCATCACCCTCAGCTCTCCTGCTTCACATGCAGATGTCCCCGCTAAGATAGGCCGCTCTAGACGGTGGGAAAATTATTTCTGCATCTCCAATCTGCCAGCCATGGCGCGTCTCTCACCTACTTCCGCCGAGTTACCCCGGCAAATTCTCCCAGTTCGAGATCACCCCGTCCGTCTTACCCCAGGGCCCAGGGCCATCAATAGCGTCTCCCCGCATCTCCCCGCATTCTTCTCCAATGATTTACCCCAGGCCGTAAAAGCTGCTTAGTCCGACACTAGAAATTAGAGGCGACGAGGTTCTCTTGCGGTTTTTGTCAAATTCCTCCAATCAGGCGTGTTAAGGTCCGGCCGGCAACACTTTTCCCAGCGGTCTGGCAATGGACGCGATGAACGCGATGAACGCATCAGGGGAAGACAGCGAGCTTCGATGCTACGCTAGAAGGCGTATAAAACGTGGTACATAGAGGAAAGGAGACGCTCAGGGAAAATGAGAGGGACTGAGTAGCAGAGAAGAGCAGCAGCTTGATCCTCCTTCTTGTTTCAATGGCTCGGTTTTCCTTTTTGTTTTCCGCGGCTGCGGCTTACTTCCTCCAGGCCGTGGCAGCTCAAGAACCTACAGCCCAGGTCCTCAATGGCACTTACCAAGGCCGTCATTTGTCTGAGTGGGACCAAGACGCCTTTCTCGGTGTCCCTTTTGCGCAGCCTCCGGTTGGTCAGTTGCGGTACAAGTGGCCACAAAGCCTCAACACTTCCTTCGAAGGCACGAGAGATGCCACAGAACAGGGCTACAGCTGTATGCAGTTCAGGGGGACCTTCAACATGTCCGAGGACTGCTTGACCCTCAATGTTGTCCGTCCAGCTGGAAAGCCTGAGAAGCCGCTCCCGGTTCTCGTATGGATCTTTGGTGGTGGCCTATACACTGGGTCAATTGTAAGAAATTGTCAATTTTGGAGCATCGTGTGTCAAGACTGACTTGAATGTGACATAGGCCGATCCTCAATATAACCTCTCGGGCATTGTCCAAGTCAGTCAGGACATGGGCCAGCCCATTATTAGCGTAGCCATGAACTACCGTCTCAACATGTACGGCTTCCTACAAACACCTCAAATCCTCGCCGAAGGATCCAGTAACGCGGGTCTGCTGGATCAAAGGTTGGCGCTCCGGTGGATCCAGGAGAACATCGCGGCCTTTGGTGGAGACCCGGACCGGGTGACGATCTGGGGCGAGAGTGCCGGGGCCCAGAGCATCGCCTACCACATGTTTAGCTACGATGGCCGGGACGACGGCCTCTACCGCGCCGCAATCCTCGAGAGCGGCGGGCCGACGGGGGCCCAGGTACAGGACCTTGCCTACTACAACGCTCCCGTCGAGAATCTGACGCGCAGTGTCGGCTGTTGGACCGCCAAAGACCAGTTGGCTTGCCTTCGCGGCCTAAGCCAGACGCAACTCTTTGCAGGAAACCCCAGTCAAGTGTGGAACCCGATGATTGATGGCGACTTCCTGACGGGCTACCCGAGTCAACTGATCCGCGAGGGCAAGTTTGTCAAGGTGCCTCTTTTGACGGGCGCCAACAGCGACGAGGGAATCAACTTCAACCCCAACAGCCCCAAGCCAAATACCGAGACTGACCTGTTCAACGGCTTCACTTGGTGGCGCTCTTACGCCCTCTCCCCACCGACGATCAGAAAGCTCTTTGAGCTGTATCCCAACGACCCCTGCACCCAACCGCCGCTCTCCATCACGAACTGTTCCGTGTACCCGGAATATGGCCTGCAGTGGCGGCGGGGTGCCTCCATCGGCGGCGACTTAGTCATGATCTCGGGCCGCCGGAAGATGTGTGAGCTCTACGCCGTCTCTCAGCCCGTGTACAGCTACCGCTTCGACCAGCTGCTTTGGAACCGCAAGCAGATTGAGGGTGTGCGACACTTTGACAACGTCGCGTACAGCTTCCAGAACATTTCTGGCCTGCTCGGGCCGTCGCCGCAGTATGACAGCCACGTGCGCTTCGCCCGCGCCATCGGGGAGGCCTATGTGCGCTTCGTTTACGACACGGATCCAAACCCGAAGGTTGGCAGTAATGGGACTTTTACGAATGGCACGTCGCTGTTGCCGTATTGGCCCAAGTATGACTTGAGTGCCCCCAAGAACTTGGTGCTAAACGCATCCAAGAGCTATGTGGAGGATGATACCTGGAGGAAGGAGGGCATCGACTTCATCAACACCTACGAGGTTGCAAGGGAACTTCTTGCATGAAAAATTGACCTGCAGTTGGGAACTCGGGTTTCTGAGAGCGGGTCTGATATCTAGCATCGGGCAACAGATGGGTAATCGGCATTGTCCGGCGTACACAGTACATAGATGATACAACAATAAGCAATGTTAGTTAATCATGGTGTGCTACGGATACTTATCCCACACACATGTTCTTTTCGTATTAGTGGAGACTGCCTCGATCCTCCTCGCTCGCCGCAAGGCCAAGGAGGGGAAGCAGGGCGACTCTTGTCATGGAGCCCGGTCACCGCCCAGCTGCCCGTTGACCCTCCCCCCTATCTTCCCGGGACGGACTGCGACGGTCGCATTTAACGATCTGTAAGGTACGACCCATCGTGCCCGAATGGTCGGGATGCTGATCTTGAGGCAGCATTGGCGTGCCTCTGAAGACTTGGCCGAGTTGGGCATCTGCGTTGGCCAAGAATCTTGATCCCCTCTCACGCAGGTGAAGAAGACTAGACTCGATACTGTTTGGTCGACTAGCGCCTACATATGAGTAGCTACCTCGTAGAGACTTCATGAAAGTCGGACAGTATCAACATCTGCAGTGTATCGCGATACGATAATGGTCGATTTATTTAGCTATAAAACCCGCTTCTGAGTTGAGCAGGGCAAGACTAGCATCATGCTTCGGTCAATCAGAAATCAGAGTTGTTTCGGCGAAGGACGCTGTGGATATTTCCTGTCTACTGTGAGCTCCGCTCGGAATACAGAGCTTACAACTCTGTTTAGTCTCAATACTGAATACGGAAATTATTTGACCTTGTGCTGATAAGAATATCTTCAATTCTTCCCAACAACACAAAACACATTGTCTGCTGCATGCCGATGCATGTTGTTGAATCAACCATGAACAAAGTTTGGCGCCATAGTAAGGTTAAATGCATTTGTGTTTGCCAAAGTTCTATTTACATTGAAGACCCCTACAGCGGTGCAGTCCGCCTAGAATATGTGCATCCAGGTCCTCCCTAGCAGCAAGAAGTCAGTAATCATTTATCCGCAAATTTTAGGTTCAAGCAAGCGGGGATCATTGTTTGATGAGCCTCTCCAGTTGCCATCTCGCTGTAACCTCTTCGTTGATTTGCTGCGAGACACAGAAAGGCGACTGAATCGTACAAACCCTTCGCCTTTCGAGGTTCTCCGTCAGCCGAACCGTCGAACCCTGAGAAGGAGTGCATATCAAAAGTTCTCTCATTTTCAGCTGGACCCGTTCTCTCGCCCAGAATACGAAGAACTTGAAAGTTTAACCAGGTCAGGTTGAGTGGAGGAGATCCCCGCGGCCTCTTCCCGAGCTTCCCAGATCGCCTTAGCAGCCCAGCCGGGACCCAACTCCTCTTGGCTAAAGGCGAGAGAAGCGAGAGTAGCCGTGGTCCCCACGCCCTTTAGGCGTTGGTCTGGGCGTATCAATACTGGGCCATTGTTCTTACTCTTCAGACCTTCGCATCACTCCAGGCCTTCACAGCTCTATCATTGCATAGAACTCGGCGGGACTCAAGTACAGTTTCCAGTTGATACGGTTCGATACGTAATAGCAGACCGAAAGCGATGTCTTGCGCCTGTGACTCGAGAGTCCAGACTGACGCGCCTTTGTAAGTTTAATGCGAACCATCCAGCACAGGGAACATGTAGCGTCGCACCGCCGCCCGCATCCCGCGAACCTTTGCGTCCGGTTTAGAGCCGGGGCCTGGCCACCGCGTTATCGACTTTTCGGCAGGTGAATCGGATGGAGGCCCAGAAAGACGAGAAGCCATGGATGATGGGATGACAGATGTCGGGCCTTGTTGGTCTCTTCCCGTCAGACTCTCGAGCCTTCAACTCTCCCAGAATCCTTTCGCCCACTCAAAAACTCCGTTCAGCCACTTTTGGCTCTGCTCTGTGTGCGTGCGGGGATTTCGCATGTGGGCGCGGAAGTGTTGGCGATATTGACTAGCAAAAGGTCCTCCACCCAGTCAAGTCTCTGATTCTCCTGCCCAAAAGGTACAGACACAACATGAGTCGTTTAACCTTTCAAGCTCCTTTTTCTAGTTACGGACTGGCCTCCGACCTCACGCCCTATGGCTTGTTTCCTCGATAGAGAAAAATCGTATGCCGAGGAGTATCGGGACAAATAATCAACCTCAGAAGCCGATACTGACGTGCCTAGAACAACATCCAACGCAATCGCCTCAGAACCCACCATGCAGCCGGGATGTCCGTCCCCGCGTGGATGCTGCCGTTGTAACTACCACTCGCGTGCCTGAGCACATCGCGCGCTCGGCGCTCCACATCGCACGAGTGCCAATTCAGGAACACGCCCAACAGACAACAACCCCGAGATGCACTACTACTACGGCAGTAAGAGTGCCATGACTTCTTGGCCCCTTGGCTCCGTGGTCTGCGGAAGGGATTGTTGCACGCAAGACGGAAGGCAGCGTTTCTTCGAGGGGATGTGGGAGCTGCAACTCCCGTATCGTGTTTACCGTATCATATTGATATGATGTTTATCGCAGAGCGGCAAGTGTAATGTCTTGGAGTCTTAATAACGTTACGAATGAAGTCTTGCTGAACTCTGATAGGAGCAGACCCTCGTCCACCAATCTTTGTACAAGCCACTGACATTGAACAACTCGTCCTCCTTGTCTTTGTTCCCGGCCAGTATTTCGCAGCAACAATACCAATATGCAGCCGTCACCAATGCCACACGAGCCACCCAATGTCCTTTTGCCATCTGCAAACACAGGGCTCTAGATGTGCCACCAGACCAGAACAAGCCTCCCGAGTGTCTTAGCCTCCAATCCATGCGAACGCCCAACGGCCAGCCGCACTCTGATTTCAAGCACAAAAAACGTTGTGGCGTCGCTGCTGGCAATCTTCGCCCAGAGATCTCGAAGAAGTCAAATCTGATCTCCCGCTTTCTGCCAATCACTCTTCCGCGATAGCTCCAACTGCTCTTCTCAGAAGCGAGTCTCGAGAGGGCCTGCTCGCCACCAAACGGGGGGGATGCTAGTGAAATAAAAGTGCCCCTAACCAAGCAACCCCTGGCCATGGCTAGGTCTATGATCCATGGCCACCACGGTTGGCCAGGGACTCCCCTCCATCAGGTCTTGCAGTCCCTCCAACGACATGCGGAAGACCTTACCCAGATAGGAAGGCCATCTGAGCAAATTGACCGTTCAGAATGCTCTCCAATGACATTGTTCAATTAATTAGCCCCGGCCCAGCTCCCTACCACTACGAAGCCTAAACAAGGCAGCTCGAAAAGCAGCTTCTCATATGTTGATCGACGTTCGGTCGAGATGCTCCTTTTCCGCTACAGGCCGTGACTTGCCCACGCGGTGAATGAGCTGCAGATTGGCCTTCAAATCTTGAGGTAACAAGCTGCGTGCAATTTCTTATTTCCCTGGTCCCGTTCGCTTGTGCTATTTCCCCCTGACCCATGGTCCCATCCCATCCCACCCCTCAACCTCACCCCTGCTCCCCACTCACTATCGCGTGCCACACTGTCACCGCGCTTTTGCATCCTCGCAAACTCCCACAGCGCATGTCTTCTGTGCCGATGTTTCTCTCCACCTGCCTGGGCGAGCAAGCGTGCTGGTCTGAAATGGTGCTCCCAGTTCCTTTCATGACGACAACGACAGGCCCAATCTGGCGCCGTCCTGGGTCCCCGCCAGACTGGGGTTCGCCTTGAGAGTTGGGCCGAGCGAACAACCCATCCCCCTCGTCCTCCGGATGAAGGACACACTCATGGCACTTATAAAGCTAGACCCCCGGCGCGTCTGGCTCAAGAGATGATTTCTTTCTCGCCAGCTCCGGTCTCCCACAGGTCATCCGTTAGCCAAACACAATGGTCAGAAGCAGTCTCTTGCTGCCGCTCCTCGCGGCGGCTTCCGCCGTT
Organism: Colletotrichum tamarilloi; assembly: GCF_030869305.1. Taxonomy (NCBI): domain Eukaryota; kingdom Fungi; phylum Ascomycota; class Sordariomycetes; order Glomerellales; family Glomerellaceae; genus Colletotrichum; species Colletotrichum tamarilloi. The sequence continues at coordinate 20,592 of NW_026849589.1, forward strand.
CAAGCCAAGGCTCCGTCTCCCAAGACCGTCGCTGGTGCCTTCATCGTCGAGTTGGAGGACGGACAGGTATGTCAATAGCGCTAAGAGCAACCTACGCCAAGGCAAGGTAGAATTGCTAACCTAACCTTTCCAACAGGATGCCTCCGAGTTCTACGCAGAGGCAGAGAACGATGCCATCACTCGTTTGAACCTTACCTACTCTCTTTTCAAGGGCGCGTCCATCCAGTTCAAGAACATCGACACCGCCGACCAGAAGGCCGCCAAGCTCGGTCAGCTCGCTTCGGTCAAGAACATCTGGCCCGTGAGGACCTACAGCATCCCCAAGCCCGAGGTTGTCTGGACCGGTCAGCAGGGCCGCGACTACATCGACCTGAAGAAGCGCCAGGAGGGCGAGGATACCTTCTCGACTCACGTCATGACCCAGGTTGACCAGCTTCACGCCAAGGGAGTCTCCGGAAAGGGCATCAAGGTCGCCGTCATTGACACGGGTATCGACTACCTTCACCCCGCCCTGGGTGGCTGTTTCGGCGCCGACTGCCTCGTCAGCTACGGAACCGACTTCGTCGGTGACGCCTACGATGGCTTCAATGAGCACTTCCCCGACCCCGATCCCATGGATTGCGGTGGTCACGGAACCCACGTTGCTGGTATCATTGCCGCTCAGAGCAACCCCTTTGGATTCACCGGCACTGCTCCCGGTGTGACCCTAGGTGCTTACAAGGTTTTCGGATGCGAGGGCCAGGTCAGCAACGATGTTCTCATTGCTGCTTACAACCGCGCCTACGAGGAGGGCAGCGACATCATCACCGCCTCCATCGGTGGTCCCTCTGGTTGGACTGACGAGCCCTGGGCCGCCACCGTCTCAAGAATCGTTAAGGCTGGTGTCCCTTGCACAGTCTCTGCCGGTAACTCTGGTGACCAGGGTATCTTCTTTGCCTCTACCGCCGCCAGCGGTAAGCACGTCACCGCCATTGCCTCCTTTGACAACGTCATCACCCCGGCTGTTCTCATTGAGAACTCGTTCACCATTGCTGGTGGCGAGTCTCAGAACTTTTCCTACACCCCCGGCGAGCCTCAGAACTGGGCTGGTGTCGACCTCCCCCTCTGGGCCACGAGCACCGACTCTACCTCTACCGCTGCCCTCGGCTGCGACCCTTACCCTGCCGGTACTCCCGACCTCAGCGGTAAGATTGTGCTAGTTCGCAGAGGTACTTGCACGTTCGTCACCAAGGCCCAGAACGCCGTCAACGCTGGTGCCAAGTATGTTATGCTCTACAACAACGCCGCCGGTGCTGGCTCCGTCTCTGCCGCCGTTGATGGTCTTGAGGCTATTGGCATGACCACCCCTGCGCAGGCCGCCGTCTGGCTCACTGCTCTTGCTGCTGGATCCGAGGTTGTCCTTCACATGACCGACCCCAAGGAGGCCGAGCAGATCCTGCTCAACTCCAACAACACCGCCACTGGAGGTTCCGTCTCTAGCTTCAGCTCTTGGGGCCCCAACTGGGACGGTCTCCAGAAGCCTCAGTTCGGTGCTGTCGGTGGTAACGTTCTGTCCACCTACCCCCGAGCTCTGGGTAGCTACGCCGTCCTTTCTGGTACCTCCATGTCTTGCCCCCAAACCGCCGGTATCGTCGCCTTGATCGCCGATGTCCGCAAGACTCTGGACCCCGCCACCATTGAGAACCTTCTCTCTGCCCACGCCAACCCCGTCAAGTTCAACTACGGAACCGGCCCCGACGCGCTTCTTGCCCCTGTTCCCCAGCAGGGTGGTGGTCTCGTTCAGGCTTTTGATGCTGCCTACTCCACTGTCATTCTCAGCCACTCCAGCCTTTCATTCAACGACACTGATAACTTCATCCCCGAGCTCAACTTCACCATCAAGAACACTGGCGCCGAGTCCGTGTCCTATGACCTGAGCAACGTCGGTGCTGCCACTGCCTACACTTTCGAGGCTGCAGGAGATCTTTTCCCTGCGGTCTTCCCCAACGAGCTGTCGGCCGAGTACGCCACCCTTGCCTTCAGCGAGGAGAAGGTCACCGTCCCCGCCGGCGGCGAGGTCACCGTCCTGGTCACCCCCACCCCTCCTACTCTTGACGCCGGCCGCCTCCCCGTCTGGTCCGGTTTCATCGCCCTCAACGGATCCGATGGCACCAGCCTCTCCCTCCCCTACCAGGGCATCGCCGGCAGCCTCCACAGCCACGTCACCCTCGACCAGGCCCTCATGACCACCTCCACCAGCGCAAAGGCCGAGGTGTACGAGCCCGTTCCCAGCAACTACACTTTCACCCTGCCTCCCCCTGGCACCGCCAACGAGACTGAGGCCGTCCTTCCCGCCCTCGCTGTCAACATGGCCTTCGGCTCCTCCTTTGTCCGCGCTGACTTGGTTCCCCTGACCACCTGCCCCCCTAACATCACCCACGAGGTCTGGGGCATTAAGACCCTCGGCCAGCCCCGCTCCTTCCCTTACCTGTACGTCTCTCGCGGTGTCTTTGCTGTCAACTTTGACGGCCAGCTTGAGGATGGCACCTACGCCCCTGCTGGCAAGTACAAGTTTGCCATCAAGTCTCTGCGTGTCTTTGGTGACGCGACGAAGCTTGAGGAGTATGATACCACTGAGACTGAGCCGTTCCGCATCGTTTACGGTGCCGCGAACGCGACCGCTCCCGCTAGACACTAGGAGAGTGTTAGGAATATGCCACGATAGAATAACATGTCTATACGACATTTCTTGTAAATAATTCCATAGGACTGGAATAATGTCTGATACCTTGAATTAATCTTGCTTAACGGTGATTATTTTTGTCTACTCCTCCCAAGTCTTTCCCAGCCGTTCCAAGCCATGTGCCCCATCCACGTGGCCCAGTTGACTACTCGTAAGGCAAACCTAGTCAATCACTTGTTCTAGCAAAATCTTAACATCGCCTGCTGCTCGACGGTCAATACCCTTCAGTGTGGTGAACACAAGTCTTCAAGGGCTTCATTCACGCCCAGAACTGTACTCAAACCTTTGCTCTTAAGACATTCCCAACAGCCGCTATTCTAGCAGCAAACAGACTTCCAACGCCTAACAAAGTTATCACAGCCGCCCAGATCTGCGCCCAGATATACTTTCCACCCGACACGTCGAGGATCGCGCCAGCGATAGGAGGCCCTGCTAAGGAAGCCACACCCACAATTGTCGCGACCATTCCGAAGCGTGCTCCCATCTTCGTGGGGTCTACAGTCAGACTCGCCAGGGCAGGTGTAAAGACACCTTGTACGAAACCGTTTGCGATGCCGAAGAAGACACTAAGGACGTAAAGCCCAGGACTCGTGTGGACTCCAATCCATGCAAAGTACATACCACTCACAACCACGTTGCTGATGATGAACATATTTATCGAGCCCAGATAGCGCCCAGCTATGAATCCGGAGAGAACGCGACTGGGTATTCCTGACGAGTTCAGAATCAGCAGCAAGGAGACAGATTCAGTGAAAGACAGCCCAATGACCTCGCGGGCAAAGACATTCATCTGTAAGCGAATCAGCATTCAGTCTCATCTCTAGGGCCAGGAGAGCATGACTTACATAGAAGAGACTGAAGTAAAGAGACAGAAACACGAAGAAGCTCCCGATAGCGAAACACGTATAGGACCGTTCTTTAAAGGCACCCAACACTCGATCAAAGGACCCTTCTTCCTGGGCGCCAGCCGCGGTCTCATCAGCGCAATCGCAATAACACCAAGTATCAACATCATCAAGGCCTGACACCTCACAGCCCACGCAAAGCCCACATGAGGCATTGTGTAATTCAGCAGAATAGGAAATGTAACAGAGCCGAGGCCTGTCCCCGTGGTAACAATGGAGAGCGCTAGAGTCTTGCGCCTCTTGAAATACGAGCCGACGATGGTGATCCCTGGCATAAACATGATGCCCATCCCGAGTCCGGTGCATAAACCCTGTGCAAGGAAGATTTGCCAGTATGCGTGGCAGAAACTGGTTAGAAATGTCCCCATCACGGCCATGAATAGGCCGACGATGACGGCGTGACGGGTGTAGCCTGCGTCGGCTAGGCGGCCCGATAGCGCGCAGATGCCGAAAGTGAGAAAGATCTGGATCGAGCCTATCCATGATGCCTGCGATGAGGGGAGGCTGAGGGTGGTGGTGTAGTAGAGCTGGTAGACACCGTATGAGGAGGGGTAACCCCAGGCGATTTGGTTGATCAAGTGTGAGGCTAGGACTTGCAACCAGGCTGTGGTGCCTCCATCTGGATATGTGAATCCCTCTTCCTCTTCCTCGACGATTGAACTTTGTCGGGAATTGGTGTAATTGAGCGGGGGATCTGCTTCAGGGTCTGGCATTGATGATTGCGGCTGTTGCAAACCAAGGGTCTGCTTTTCTTGAGGATCTGACATAACGCTAGGCGCACCTCAAGATTTGGTCGTGGTACAACAAACAATACGAAGCTGACTTTCAATGGCACACACGGAGAAATGGGGTTGAAGCTGGATGTTGTTGAATTGGGAGAGACGCCTGACTGCATTCGGATGGTTTCAGTGGCTCTATGAAGTAGGAAAGAAACGATTGGGTGACTCACAAACCATCTAGCAAATACTCGGATTCTGTAATTCATCACCGGTGTTATCTCCTGGCCGGCACAAAGCGCCGGGCAAGGTTTCCCGCGCTTGGCACACCAATCTTGAACCAACTCTTCCGACTGAGACATGAGTCACGTAGACGGTGTGGAGAATATTGATCCCCCCTTGATTGTAGTTATCTGTATCTCCGACGAGGAGTTGGGGTAACAAAGATAAGGAGTTAGTTCGTTGCCCACTTTATCATTGATTCTCATTCAAGCCATACGTGCTCTACGAAAGCGTAGCATATGTGAGCTGCGAGTACATTGAGAAACTGCGCTTACTCCTTGGTGCAATGGAAAATGTATCAAGTACAACGTAAACCATCCTATCGAAGTTGTATCTCTAACAAGATTGGGAACTGTTTCCGTTGTATGTCCAAGTGCAAATCGTATTTTTGCGTCGAATATTAGCATCCCTAAAGTTGCTCCTATGCACGCGTTGTGATGATAACTCTTTTGTACCGACGGATCGCGTACGGCCCCTTTTTGGTGCGAACCTGTAACACGACATGCCACTCCTCCCCATCCGTCGCAGAGCCGGCCTCAGTTGGCGGTGAGATGCTTACCTTTGGTCCAAGTGTGACATTTGCAAAGCCAGCCTCATTCAAAGAGTAAATACCATCCGTTCCGAGTGGAGGCGTGAGTGGCAGAATTGTGAGTGAAGGTTGGACGCCGAAGCCCTGAGGTGGCGGGTACCCAAACCACTCAAAGTCGAGTTGGCTCGTTTCTCCAGGGTGGTCGGCATCACACGTACTAGCAGCGTCGAGAATGATTGATCCATTGAGACTAAGGTCGAATCTCACAACTTCGGTGCCTATCGAGCCATTGATGCTCAGTTGAGGTGGATGCGCTACAGCACTCACACTGTTGTTTAGTGTCCATTGCATACGAGCGGCGAAATCGTCTTGCATGGCATCTCTCCAGCGCCAGATTGTTGCTTGGCTGCTCCGGTATTGACTTCCCGAAGGAAGTGATACGCTATCTGGTGCGTTGCCATACCAGTTGAAATCATCTACTTCAGACACCCTGGTGTAACGGCCTCCCCAGCTTCCCAAGTTAGGCATATCGGGAACCGAGAGGCCATTCGAGATCAACCAAAGGAAGCTGGGCGAGTCGCCCTCCATTCCATATAGAATCTGAGGATAAATGCTCCCGAGAGGCCCGACTCGAATGTTCTCATCGGCCCAAGCATTCTTGATCTTGGTAGTATTCGCAAAACCATTGTCATCAGTGTTGATGCCGACCCATGTTGCACCTTCAAACTCGTTGAATCCATTGATGCTGGTGATGTAAAAGATATCGGGCCATCGTGCTTGGATCCACGAGCCGGTGCCATCCTGGTCAGAGATGGCATAAACTCGAAGCCGTGACCTCAAACGTGCAGCATCTTCCGAAGACTGGTCGGTCTCGATCTGCTTAAGAGCTTGTGCCAGTGTGCCTGCGCCGCCCCAGAGACTAACATAAAGTGGCTCCGAGGACTCTTGGAGCTTTTCGATTAGTTGCTTCGCCCCTTCGCTGAGAGATGTGTTCAGCGCTTCCATTCCGTAGACCTAGACTCACAAAGTCAGCTCACGTCAAGCTTAACGAGAGATGATTCGCAGATTCTAATACTTACTTTTGGCCCAGATGACACCAATGGCAAGAGGACATCCGAGCTGCTGTACTGGAACGTCTGCGAAACATGATGGTTGAGATTACCCACAACGGTGCCATATACTTGTAGGATTCTGGTCATGTCTTCCGGGTGTGTCTCGTTTTTCAAGAACGTTGATGTAGTTGCGCAAAGCCCGCGGATATCCAGTTGATTCGAGTACAAGAGTAAGCGGATGAGTGACATGGAGTCGTCGGGTTCGTTGAGGATGTCGGAGAAGATGAAGACTCTAGGCTTAGTCACACCTTGGATCCCATTGGATGTGTTCCCGGCATTGAAGCTGGCCTCGCATTGTATGGATTCTGCACTGACTGGCGATGTCAGAAGATGACTCCAAAGCAGAAGAGGGAGTCCAACAAGCAAGTGCCAAAATGCTGCCATGCTGCTTCGGTTTTACGATGGAGTCTCTCAGTCGTGGCGAAACACCAGGAACAAAGCACAGATCAACTGAAGTCATAAAAGGAGGCGGCATGTCCCTTTTCAAGCGATCGAGTGCCTCCCTTCGAGCCCTCCTAGCTTACACCGACAACACGTCGCACCTCAGGCTGAATGATCCCTCCGTGTTTACACTTTCTGTTTTGGGAAACACCGATGTAGTCAGTTCGAGAAGTGCTTACGATGCCCCGATCCGTGCCATTCAGAATGTTACGTTGCCAACGTGGAGACTGCGGGGATTCCGGGGTAGCTGTGCCGGGGTGACATCGTTTTCTCGTCCTCATCATTGCATTGGAAAATCCGAGTTTGCGTTGCAGGCAGAACTACATGTTTACTCAAGGCACTATTATCGAACAACGAGCTGTTTGATGTATCACTATCGCTGCTCACCAGTATGTACTCAGAACATGACGTTAGAGCCCGGGTTTTCCGAGATCCAGAATAATCCCCGACAAGAACGCGAGTGGGAGCCGAGCGGATCGGAGCATAGGTACCGTCTCTACCAGCGTTGAGCCTGGAAGGCTTACTGACTCTGGTTGCTTTCACCCAGCGAATTGGAGATTTTAGTTCCATCAACCAACAAGAGTACTATCTTTAAGCTACCCCAAATGCCATTGAACTTTCTTCCTGAGATGACAACTCAAATTTTCGCACCTGAAAGACACAAGTTAACTCTCAATGATCCGTCGCTGACATCGTGACTTCCAAGGACGTAAAACTCAGGGTGATATTGCCTCAGCCGTTCCGAAATAACATGGATCTGTTTAGCCTTGGTGGCTCAGTGGTAAAGCGTCTCACTCGTATGGTCTACGTAATGAGAAGATCGGGCGTTCGATTCGCCCTCGAGGCAGAACTTTTGCTATCTCGACTCGGACAATTCATTTTTGGAAGTAATAACGCATGAACAGTCCGTGGGAACACATCACTGAGGTGTCTTTAGGTCCGTCTACGCGCTGGTCGTGAGCTAAGTGCAGTTTGAACCGATTCTTTCCACCAATCCGACATCATCATTTTCCCCATTCAGTCTTTGCTAATCAGATGATTGAAGAAGTCACCAAGGAAAAGTGCCGACCTCTTCGGGTAGCGCGTCTTTTCAGGACTCTCGTAGTCGATCCACGTCGCTCCGAATCTGTCCGAGAACCCTGCCGCCCACTCCCAGTTGTCCGTAAACGTCCATCCAAAGTAGGACTTGATAACAACACCTTCTTGCGAAGCCTTTGCCACCTCTGTAAGGTAACTTTTGAAGAAGTCAACGCGGAATGGGTCCTCGAGAATATCGTCAGGGCCCTTGGGTTTCCAATCATGCTCGCCTTGCGCCGTTGTCCCGTTTTCCGTAATGTAGATGGGTACATGGTACCGATTCCAGATCCATCGCAGCAACTTTGCCCATCCCCACGGCGTCGTGCGTAACCAGTAGGTATCGCTCATCGGCCCGCGCAGCACACCCTCCTTGTTTTCGTCAAACTGCTCAATGTTGCCCTTGTGGTCGTTGATGTCGGCCGGACCGTCGCGGTGCTTGACGTAGAACGCAGAGTACGAATTCATACCGTAGACTTCGGAGCTACCTAGCACAAGCTTGCTCTCCTCGGGCGTGAACCGTGGCAGTCTGTCGCCGAGTTGCGCGCGCATGGACTCCGGGTAGTCACCGGTCTTATACAATGGGTCGGCGAACCACGCAATCTCGAATTCCTGGGCCCTCTGCGCGGCCTCGACGTCGAGCGGGTCCGATGCGTCCCAGGGCTCAGACCAGTTTCCGTGCAACGTGATCATGATCTTGCCCTTTTGTTTTGGCTTGAATTCCTTTTTGTACATGTCGGCCACGTAGGCGTGGGAGATGAGCTCGGTATGCGCGACGATGAAGGGCTCGGTGGAAGAGTCGCCCTCTTCATTCAGCTCGCGGAAGCTGGAACGGGCTGGGGCGTGCACTCCGGCGGCGTAGCCCGCGAGGGTGTAGACACCGGGCTCATTGTAGGTGATCCAGTCTTTGACTCGATCGCCAAAGCGCTCGAAGCAGACGCGAGCGTATCGAACAAAGTCGGGCGTGTACTTTTCCTTGTCCAACATACCACCATACCGATCCTCGAGGGCTTGCGGGGTGTCCCAATGGAAGAGCGTAACGTACGGGGTGATACCGTTGGCGAGTAACTCATCAATCAGGCGGTTGTAGTATGCGATGCCGTCTTCATTGACGGGGTCGTCTTTGCCGCCGAGTGGAATAATGCGCGACCATGAGAGAGAGAAGCGATAGCCGCTGACGCCGTATCTCTTCATGAGTGTGACGTCTGTCTTGTAGAGGTCGTAGGAGCGCACAGCATCGTCGCCTGTGCTTCCATCTTTCACCTTTCCTGGAGTATGCGCAAATTTGTCCCAGATAGACTCGCCCTTGCCATCCTTGTTCCAGGCACCCTCAACTTGAGCAGCGGCAGTGGCAAAGCCCCAGGTGAAGTCGGCGGGCAGAGCGCCCTTGATGGACTCGTCAAACTCGAATTGGGAAGCCATTAATGATATTCGGGTGGTGTATGAGATTGCTCACGATCTCACTTTTCACTTAACCACCGAACGTAAAACATCATTAATACACTGAACGTCGACCATCTTCAACCCCGCTTCACGATCATGTGCTGATAGCTCCAATGATTCTACAGATGCAGTGCCGTCGGAAATCACAAAAGGCATATCCTTGCGGCGGGATGAGATGACAATGATTCGTGGAGGGGAACCATGTCGGTCACAGCTCCCCCGACAGCGGGCGATCAGATGAACGGTCCCAAAGATGGGGTCCCCACTGAGCCCCGACAGGGTCCTTCATACTACCTTACATTTAATGAGGGACTCTTGAGAGATGTGGCCGCCGTTATTCGAACTTGCAATTGAACAAGTCACCCGAAGACAGAAGACCTTGAGTATTTCTCGACTTTCCCTATTGATGTATGTCATCGAAATCTTGCCAATCTTTGATTTCCATGTATTATTCTTGCATGGTCAATTGCCACAAGTATTAACATCACACATGCGAATTCCACCCAGCGTCTATATCCGCAAGCTCCATCCGCAAATCCGGGCCGTGGATCCATACTGGCACGGACTCTTCCAAGAGGCGATGAATGACAATTAAAAGTTGGAAACTCCGTTACTTAGTATTGGGTACTTAGGTAAATGCATCTTCTATGTCGAAGTCCTAGACCAATAGGCGATAGCTTACGCCTTGGACTGTCTTCATCTCCTCATGCCATGACTGGACCCTTTTTTAAAAGACCAGTGGCTTCAGGCTCGGGCGTCGCAGTGGAGGATGCAATTGGGTCTCCGAAATCAGGATCAATCTCGTCCTGCGACGGCGTATCATCGCCACAATCCGTACCATCTGGACCAACGCCAGTGAAGAAGGTACCGCTGTAAGCCGAGTCGAGAGTCCCTTGGAAGTTGGCGTCGCTGAAAGGAACTCTGGTGTGCTCATATCGGATGCCATTCAGCTGCTCTTTCGCTGCAGCTGGGAGGCGATCCCAGGCGACCAGAGGGGGGCTCAAGGCTCCTTCGGGACCATTTGCAGAAGGGATAAGAGGAACCCCGGCATCGTATGCTAGAATAGGGCGTGTTGCTATCGCTGAGTTCTCCCAGCTGACGAACAGGGTGTTGGTGTTGTGTGTGGTATCGAATGCGCCTTGTGGGTTCGTAGAGTACGCGACGCCGCGAGGCGAAAAGTTTGCAATATCGTCGGGACACTTATCGACGGTGAGCCAAACGACGGCTGTGATCCAGTGATGCTTATGCTGCTCGTCGTTACCCTGCACTTTGGGTAGGTAGTAGCTGTAGATGATGCCCGTCCGGTCATGGGATTTTCCGATTCGCGTGTAAGTCTGACCAGTTTGGCCAAAGTCGCGGCAATCGCCGCCGGCTTTACCTGTTGGCTTCAAACCAGCACTAGCATTCGAGCTTTGTCAGTATATTCGATCTATGTCGCTTGGCTCTTAAGAGCTGGATCTCACAAGTCCTAAGGGTTATTCTCACTTACCCAGCAGCACCATCAGCGTCGACCGCTGCGTACGGGACACATCCGTGCCATAATTGGATTAGGGGCTTGAAGGTCATCTGGACCTCTCCATCGAGATCATAGCCAGGGGCTTCCGCAAGGGGGACGACTTTGTCGTGATTCGCCCATTTGTCGTTTACCGCAACGTCGCCATCGCGCTTCCAGTGTGTATATGAAGTTTCTGCGCTAGCAAAGTCCAACGAAGATACGAGAAGAGATAGGAGAGATGCTCGAAGTGACATCTTGAGACGATTTTATAAAGAAAACCTGAGAATGCACCGCAGAAGATGTGATGTCCGATACCCTTTGCTGTTATTTAGGAAGATCGAAGTGCAAAGATTTAAGGAGTCTTATAGTCGACTGGTTCATCCATGGCGATCTTGCAAAGAGACTGACAGGTAGTAAAGAACGTTCTTCCGAAGTCGTGTTATTCTGCCAAATCAACGAGCCAGAGATGACAATGTTTGGTCCATGAGAACCATCCCTCCAACGGAGAAGACCGTGAAGCATAATTGAGTAGATTTAATGAGAGGATAATGATGAATATCTGAACTATATCAAAGTACGGCGTGACCTACTGAGCCTCATTATCTACTGTCTCCAAGATTTCGCTTGAAATCCATTGCGGCTACGAATGTACAGCTGGGATCGCGGCATACGCCGAAAGCTTCCTAGGCGACACCGAGAACCAAGTCAATGGAGGCTACCTTGGCAGTCCCTCGGTTTCATTTACTTATGGTCTTGGTTCTATTAATGTTTGCGTTTACCAAGCAACATACCTGGTCCCAAATCATACTCAAGTAATGAAGCGGTCGAACACAATACCATTACCCGTTCATGACAACAGAGAGGTAGATGAAATTCTGCGTCATAACGATTAATTTTTCTAAACATGCAAGATGAACCCTGATTAGTGATTTAACCGTCAAAGTCCGCTTACCTTTCTCGCATCCATCCCGACCGACTCAGGATGTTTAGTGGTGAATCCGAGGAAAAGGCTAATAGAGGAGCCAAGGTATGACCAAAAGAGTCATGCTGTTCCTGGTGATAATCCCGGAGATTTTTGTCTTCCGTTGGAATAAAGAAGTCAATCTAGAGACACGCCCATGTACTGCGTACCGAAGTCGTATGATCCCACTCCAGGGTTTGCCGTGTGAGCATCAAGCAGGATGCCGCTGGGGCCTACCTTACCATGGATACCCCTCAATAGTAGTATGGTTTGATGAACACACTAGGCTGCGAGAGATTTTCTTCTAGAAACAACGTAAGAAAAATAGTCTAATCATAATCCAATGATACAAGTCAGCTACATATACGTGCATAACTAAAAGCCGTACGTGCCTTGGCCGTTCGGTGTCGAACATCACCATTCACTTTCGTACCTCAATGCCTAGGCAAAACTATTCTCTGGGGTCCACACTATTTTCTAGTTAAGAGTCTGCTCGGCCTGACTGAGGCAACTTAGGAATTCTAGGATTGGGAAGGAGTACCGTCGGTCTCGCGAATAATGTTCTCTCCATGAGTGGAGCTTCCACTCTAGAACTTAGAAAAGAGAGGTGTTCGTGCCGCTCAGGTAACGTAAAGATGCCGAGCTGATTGGCAATAGTTAAGGTGCAATCAATGTCGGAATCTAACGTTGTGAAGGTGCCTGCATTCTCGGCGAATTTCTCGTTGGTTTGATCCTTGTTCTGTCCCTTAAATCCCGCCGGGAACAGATTGCTCTGTGGCATCCCATACGCCCGAAGTACCCGGGACTCTCGGGTTGACGCTTTGACTTACGGAATCGTCCAGGAGGCTCTTGGACGGCGACTCTGTTCTTTTGTTGTGTTGTGACTCGAGTCATTCAGTGACATGAATCCTTATTGAGTGTTGCCAAGAATGCCGTCAATATAATGCCGGTGGCTCCATCTCTTGGGATCTCTCGCTTCAAACAGAAATATAGCACTTATTAGAACTACTTCATCAATTTGTGTTGGCCATTGTGAGAATTGATTGTCGAAGGGTCTTTCTCAAATCCGGAAATTGCCTTCAACTTAGACAGCATCTCTTCGGTGGAATTTATCTAGGTTTTTGACGTCTAAAACCACCAAAGGGATGAACATCTTGGCTACGGGATGGCCGAGGATGAGGACTTTCGATCTCATGAGCTTTGGTATTGCGCAGAATGAGAGACTATTAGCTCAAAATGTCTCACGTATAAATCATTTGCAACTTCAATTCTCTGTTGTATGGTCAAACAACACCATCCCATCTCCAGCATACCAAGTGTCTTTGGAAACATTCACAATGAGGTTTCTGCAACTTCTCGCCTACTGCGTCGCCGCCTCCGGTTTGGCTCTTCCGAAGTTTGACACAGACCTCGTAGTACGCGCTCCAGGCGACTTAGCTACTACGGAAAGCATCGCATTCGACGCCGACGGCATCTTATCCCGCGACTCTAGTGCGGCATGGATAGAGGCCGAGAAGGTCGTTGGCACCCTGAGGCACAACACATACTACTATTTCATGTCCTGCAACAAGGCGTATCCTGGCCAAAAGGGCATGACTCCCTCTCAGCAGTACACCATTGATCAGACAGGCTGTCTACATACTGGTCTGATCATTGGAAAGACTGCTGTCTTCCAGAAGAAGTTCAAGGCCAGCTATCTCCACGTCAGGCGTCTGGCAGACAATCCCAACACATGGACTCAGACTAGACACGATTGGGACGAAGTCAAGAGAATGCAGCGGTAAGATTTCCTCCAAGATACATTTCGGTAGAGAGATACAATGATATGTACTAAATCTGCCTTCATCAAAGTATCGATTACGGTGGTACTACGACATCGTCCAAGGGCAATCTCGGTAGGGTTGTGAGAAAGGGTATGGCTGTTCCTATGATGAACTTGACGAGACACAAATGCTAACATATATTGGCTGTAGGTGAGGAGTGGATTGCATTATCTGGCGGCCAATACTCTGCCGACTGGAATTGCTTGGCCTACTACCGTTTCATGGCCTCGAAGCTCTGAACGTAGGCTTCAGTTTTCTTCGAGAACATGAGTCCAGCTCCAAACAGAAGGCTGTTTATCATAGTGAACTGCTAGCTGTCGCATGAATCCCGATTTTCCTGCCATCCGTTAGTCGTCAGGCAGTATGGAGTATTGTAACTATTCTGAAGCATTTGAGATTGACCTGTTCAAATCTCAAGTACCGTGTCTTGCCCATCTCCAGGCGGCGCTACATCAAATTAAGGATACGAACCTTCCGCGTTGTTCAAAATTAAAACAACATGGGTTCCCTACCCAACGTGATTGGCGGTCAAATTCATGTAATCGCAAGAGCTTTCAGCAGAAAGGCGGCATTCTGTAAACAGCACCAGGGTACTTATCGAAGTAGTGAGAATTTGTTGGCTAATCAGCTAACGATTCTTACATAGTATTTGATAACTTTTGTTACCTGTTATTTGATCCTAATGGACTTGGAATGAACCAGTCGAAAGTGTTCAATAAGGCAAAGCGAAAAGCAGGTAACTGCAGTGGTCTCGATTCCAAGATACTCGGACTTCTTGCGTCTTGTTCCCAATCGTTGTCATTTAGATGGTGGTCTAAGACACACTGGATGAGGTGCTTGAAGCTGGCGCATGACTGTCCAGCAGGTGCAGAAGGAGGAACCCAATCGAGGAACCCTATTAGCAGACTGAGCTGTTGCACAATAGAGGATCTTGTCATTTCAATGTTTTGGGTGTTGGAATACGTAGGGCTCGGCTGAAGCAATCCTTGACACAGGATACCACCAGCAGGGGCACCATACTCTAACAGCTAAATTCCAGTTCAGTAAGTACATATAATAAGTTAAGGGGCTTCTTACCAGCCATTCAAAGTCACGTAGAATGACAGGATCGTTAAGAGAGTCTCGGTGCTTCCAGAGTTCGATAGTCAACCTCACAAGATCGAAACTTGTTGAGAGCAGCTCAGTGTCGTCGAAATTGCTGCAGCGGAGAAGTAACCTTTCTGCAAAGAAGAGATTTTTCAGATGATCGAGTTGGAGCGTAATCCTGAAATACAGAGTCCGACTGTCAAGATCAGAATCATTGAGATCGTTTAGACTATATCTCAAGGCTTCCGGAATCTTGGAAGGGAATACGAGTTGTCGATTCTTCAAGGCTCTGTCCCCAGATGTTAGTCCACCTCAATTAATAACAAGATGGAAGATTTACGAACTGAATTTGATCGCGCTCTACCTGCTTATTGTGAGATAACGCGGCAGCAATGAGTTCGTCTCGGATGTTAGCGATCATGTATCGTGCCCGAATGATAGTCGAAGGATGTATTTTCCCACTCATGTTCCAGCCTCGGTCGTCAAGGGATTGAATTGCATGGGCCAAAGTAGACTTGTCTGATGCAAGATCTTCGTCGCTAATGTCGAGAGGCATTGGAGCAGAGCAGAAGCTATTTGTCAAGAGAGGCGGCCGGCCAGTGAAAGAGACAGCAAATTTATCACTAGTAAAAACCTGAGCCACAATTCGTCGCCGATTCTCGGAGCAAAGCGTTGGTTCGTAAGAGGGCCCATTTTCTAGACTATGGTATCCAAGATACGTGAGCATAGTGACAGACAGACTATGAGATACATAGCTCGAGATGCCTATGAGCAATTAGCACCGACACCAAAGGATTTTTGAAGGGTCGTAGTAATTACGGGCATCACCATCAACAATGGAGTCAAAGATTGCTTTGCGCCGGCAAAGCTCCAATAACAGGTCGTTGCCATCAGTAAAGGTACGTGAAATCTCAATGCAATAGCCTAGACAGGCTTGAGCTGTTCGAGGAGATACGCTCTCCGAGGAGGCGTTCAAATGATGACGATACAAAGAACCAATGTCATCCGAAACACGTGCGATACTGGCCCACAGCAGTCCTATGGATTCCCAACGGAGGTTTTGGTCATGAAACTGACTGATCCATTGAGAAGCGTCATCCTGCTCATCCTCAACAGCTCGTCGGGTATTCCTACAGAGGATCTCGGCCAAGTCGCTAAGGCATTTGTCGCCCTCGTCCGGCGACGTTTCAAATGCAGCTTGGAGTGATTTGATGATCCGATTGACAGCAATATGGCTCCATCCCTTCTGCTCATGGAAGGGTTCATGAGAGTACGCCTGCAAGCTAGGCAAACAACGTAGCACGAATAGAGCCGATTCTTGGCAAGGTGACGGGAGCTCACGAAAGATGACTCTATCGTGACTTTCTTCGTGACTTTGTGCGAGCCTTTTGTTGGGGTCCAAAAGCGAAGTGCCTCCACTGGCTAGGAAGAGGTCAAACTCAGTCTCTTCAAAAACTTTATTATGACTTGTGTAGCCGAAATAGCCCGAAGGAGTAGAATTTGACGTGGTATTTGCTACTGCTTCCTGTCCGAGGCTGGGACCGGTCTCAATACCGAGGTCGGCAGCTAAATCCGGCGTATGTGTCTCCAGTTGCGGTTTTGACGGGTATATGCAGTTGAGCTGAGTTCGTGCTCTCTGACAGCGATTGCATATTGGCTGTGAGCGGTCGCAAGCAAGCTTCCGGCTGCGACAAGGGGCACACGGCGGCTGACGGGTGTTGCGACAAGACGGTGAGGAAAAATCAACGGGGACCATGGTTCAAGCAGGCAATAGATTCGAGCGAATGTGAGCGTATACGCAGTAACAGATGTTTGGTCGATTGATCGACCGAAGCGACTCCTCCTAGGTAAGACGACATTACTGGTTGATTGACTGAGCGATTGAATTTTCTTGCATGGCTCCAGCCGCCTTTGTCAGCAGCTATGGTCGCAAAGCGGCGCTCATTCTCGGCTTCGGTCACTGGCAGCAAATGAATGTATCGGCTTCGGCTAGTGTGTCAATCACCCCAAACTCCTATTAATACCTACGAAGGAAGAACAAGGCTTCGGTTCGAAGCCGAGACCAAGGCTGGATTTTGGCCAGCAGTCTTAATCAAAGTAATATCTGCTTCTGAAAACCGAGAGTATTAGGGTAAGTATAAAGTAGGCGGGGTTTCTCAGCTCTCATCATCCTAAGTGCACTCGTTTCTCTGGTGAAACGCCCTCAGTTTTCTTTATTATACTTCACAATAACGCCATTATGCATGCGGAGGGGGCCCTCAACGGCCTGATAGGGAGGTATCCCGCCAAGGCACACGCGTTACGCGTAGCTCAGTACATCCATGCTAAGATGCCTTACACAAACGGTTTTCTTTTTCTTACGGGGGCCCGAGAGGAATTCTACGATGATACAGACCTAGCGATTCCGTACCGACAGCTGAGGCCCTTCATGTACCTGACTGGTATTACCACTCCCAACTGCCATCTGATCTACGACATCAGAAAGGCTCATTTGACGCTCTTTGTCCCACCCATCGACCCCGAAGAGATCATCTGGTCTGGATTGCCCCTATCGAACGAGGAAATCCTTGGCAAGTACGATGTTGACTCTGTGTTGTCCAACACAGAACTCCAATCATCATTAGGCTTCATCGGAAGCCAAGCATGCCAGCACGGGGCTGTAATATTCACCATCGGCGACCACCAGAGGCCTGGTGATAACTTTCCTATGGAAACGGTAGTGGACTCGAGCCTACTCAAAGAAGCAATTGACGAGTGCCGAGTGATCAAAGATGATTACGAAATTGCTTTAATGCACGAGGCGAACATCATCAGTTCTATTGCACATCAAGCGGTGATCAAGTCCCTTAAGGAATGCAGAACCGAATCAGAGATTGATGGGGTGTTTCTGAGAGAATGCACGAAACAGGGAGGAAAGGTTCAAGCCTATCCGAGCATTGTCGCAAGCGGGCGCACAGCGGCAACGATGCACTACGAGAGCAACAATCAAGACCTCTATCAAAGTGGCAAGCCTAAGGATGTGGTCGTAGTGGACGCTGGAGCTGAGTGGAACTGCTATGGCGCCGACATTGTGAGCTTGTCTTCCTCACCTTTCTCCTGAATCCGACTAAAACAAGGCAGACTCGAACTCTTCCTATCTCTGGCAGATTTACCCGCGAATCACGCGCGATCTATGATATCGTGCTGGATATGCAACAACAATGCATTGCAGAATTAAAGGAAGGGGTGTTGTGGGATGATCTGCATGTATTGGCACACAAAGTTGCGATTGATGGTCTCCTAGCCCTTGGGATCTTGAAAGGGGACAAGGATGAGATTCTGAGAGAAAGAATCAGCACTGCTTTCATGCCCCACGGACTTGGCCATTTTCTGGGCATGGACACACATGATACCGGAGGTCAATGCGACATGACTGATGACAATCTCGATCCCATGTTCAAGTACTTGAGAGTCAGAAGACTTCTACCTGCGGGATGCATTGTCACGGTGGAACCAAGCGTGAGTTCCATTCCCACCTCCCGATTTCTCACAGAACTACGAAGTTTCCTTTCTCTGAAGCTAACACAACTATATACGCTTTAACGAACATGTGATTCGGCCTCTTCTCCGTGATAGAAGACTCTCAAAGTTTATTGACGAAAAGGTATTGAACCGATATTGGGATGTTGGGGGCGTAAGGTGAGTTCTCAACAAGTCCCAATAGAGCCTCGCGATGTTGAAACTGCCTCCTAGTATCGAAGATGACCTTCTAGTCACGGAGTCTGGCAGCATGAACTTAACAGATGTACCCAAAGATCCAGATGAATTGGAGAGAATCTTGTCAGGAATGGCTGCAGACTCGTGGCCAGCCTTTGCCACCTAGCTTCTAGATCAAATGATTCAATCATTTCAATCTAAGAACAGACTCATGTGGATTCAAGTACTAGTTGATGTCGGGCGAATGCCGGGAGAGTTTATGGGCCCGAAAAGTCCGCAGTGGATCTGTGTCGCCGGGTCCACCTTCGGAGCCGTTCAGGCTCGGAACTCTAAAAGTTCCAGCAGAGGAGGCGCACCGAGCATGTTCGAACATCCCATCAGTGACTTCAGAATCGCCCAAGAAGGCCCTGGGGCATACAGAATCAAGCTCAGGCTCGCGGGAAACGGGTATGTAAGGCGAATTCTTTTCCCATAAAATCGCGTTTTGCACTCTTGCGAGAACGTAATTATGACTATTTGCGCAACTTTAACAGCTTCATTGATGGAGGTATGAGCAAGAAACTGTGTGCTGGCCTTTGTTGAGCCAATGACCCTGTGGCCGGTGTAGTATGCAAAACCAATAAAATTCATTTCTTTACGCCTGGTATCTTAGCCCGAGTTACAGTCACTCTACTCATTATAACAGAAGGAACCACCACCAAGTCCTCTTTGATACAATCGACTTGTGGACATGACCAAGTCGTAAATGCCGTGTCTAAACTAGCCGAGGCTAACCGAGACCCTTCCACCAATGATTTATGCGTATCTCTGGTCCATCTCATAACGGGCTGCGTTCGGGTCGTAGGTCTTGTTGGGTTCGTTGGAGGCGTACCCTCCAGTGTAACCAGTGCTTGGGTTGGCGGGAGCGTAGTTCCCGCGGGGCAGTGTGCCCTTGCGGAACTTGTGGTAGATGACGCTAGCATAAATGAGGAGACCAACGAAGGAAGCGCTGCAGAACCGAGGTTAATTTGTCATTCAATGGGAAAAAAAAGTCAGTTCGTTGGAAGCTGCTTACAGAATGACGATTGCGATAATGAAGGTAAATGCGCCGCCAGCACCGATGATGGTGAGGATGAACAAAATGACCCAGACCAGAGTTTGGATGACGTTGGAGACGAGGAAGAATTTCGGGCTGAGCGTGCGTCGGGAGCGCTTGACAATGCAGACGATGTCGAGAATCAAGCAGATAAGAATGATAACCATAATGACACAGAGGACACCAATGACCCAGCTTGCTGTTCTGTTGTCGTCGCCGTAGTCGTTCAGAGTCTCCTTATTAGAGGCCGCGAGGGCGATAGTTCCGGCGTAGAGAACGATCTCAAGAACCATGATCGCGATTCGAATGACCCAGAAGGGAATCAAGACGCGCTTGAGGAACGGCGAGCTATCGCCGATGATGTATGCTTGAGTCATTTTGTCGGTGTTCGTAGTTGACGTGTTGTAGGTATCTGGTCGATTGCCGGGAGGATTGTGTGTATTATCGTCAAGTGAACACGAGACCAGTTTTCAGTTTCTAGACGTAAGGTATTCGATGACAACAATAACGCATTGCCAAATGTCGTGAGAGACTCTTGCGCCTTAAGTAAAATTTGACGAAGACCACGGCACTCGAAGGATTAAACCCCTTGGACCGACAGCGCCGCACTTCCGTCTCGCTTACAGTTGGAATGTCTTAGTTGCGTTGGACCGGCGCGCCACAGCCCCTATTGTTTTGGTCGCCTTGGTCCTTGGCGACACAGCCCTAATTAGACTCTACAGGCCTGCAAAGTAACCTTAAGATAGTCCAACACGCCCAGCAGCTCCCCCAAACATACTCTAAGTGGCTGCAATTGCCCTGTGTTGCCTGTTTCATGGGGCCGAAAGCAAGGTGAATTCTGACTGCCAGGGATCTCGGCTGACAACAAGCGCCTGTTGGTGCGTCCCCAAGTGGCATAGCCCCGGATCAGCTCGTAGATCCCTGGCTTCTTTGCGTCTTTTACAGTTTTTACCACCTATTCTCGACAACCAGCACACCAAAGTTCCCGATCTCGGGCGGGCCTAGCGAATGTCGCTGCCTGTGGTGGAGATCCTCTGGCCTGTTGGGCTGACAGGGTGTGAGACTGTACGACTGTGCCCCTTGTACCATTCCTAGACCGTCATTCGCAGATCTCTGTATGAAGTCATTTCCATGCCGCACCGCTAACCGCCGAGACTTGAAAGAAGCCATTACGAGATTTGTTTTGGGAGCTGCGGCACTGCGAAAATGGGGCCGATTTTAGCTCGGGCTACCTGCACGATTTCCATTCCTTGACCCTGTGCCCGAAATTGCTAACGGCAGCGCCGTTTTGGGTCTCCTCCTCAGGCAGTCACGATGTCTTGGTGAGGCGCGATGCGTCACACACGATCTTATGGTAAAATACGCTATGGCACTGTTTAGTTTCCGATCATGACAGTCGTCAGCTACATTGGCAAAGCGGGAAGTGGTGAGATTTGTCCTCATGAAGAGCAACGCTGTAACATCCGGGCGATAGTATGCGCCTCTCGAAAATTGAGATTCCAATCTTCATTCCGGGATGAAGCGAAGCAATGATCGAGCCGAGAGCCTAGCAGTCGCTCCACCAGAAAAGAGAATGGGAATGTTCCATAGGGGTATCCCCTAATCTACTCCGTACTCCGCCGTGCATACACAAGGCGAGCAGGGGTTGATCTCTTCTCGGGCACGCGTGAGGAAGCCAGCTAGTGAGCCAGTGGTCCCAGTACCTAGCCCACCTTAGCTAAAAGCCATACGAACGGATGGCTTGACTGAAGCCACCCAAATGCCAACAGAACCTTAA
Source organism: Colletotrichum tamarilloi (assembly GCF_030869305.1). Lineage (NCBI taxonomy): Eukaryota > Fungi > Ascomycota > Sordariomycetes > Glomerellales > Glomerellaceae > Colletotrichum > Colletotrichum tamarilloi. The sequence goes on from NW_026849589.1 coordinate 41,729, forward strand.
ATTTTATTTCCCTAAAGATCTCCTCTTGAAGGTTGCTCAGCCCTGTTTGCCTGGCCCATGTTCAATACCTAGGTAGGGCTATTGCATCCCCATTAGTTGAACAGTCGCACTTGCTTCAATGAAAAGTGTATTACCTCACTCAACATGAAGCGATCTCGATTCCATCGGGACATGGAGTTCGTGTGCACATTTACATAACGTCCCGGTTGAGAACCGCCAAAATGTGATCGATCGGCTTGAGCCAGGGTTGAGAGCTTGGCAGTATCTTACCTCAGCCACGAACTCGTGGCTAACACCGATCCTCCCCGACGTACTGGGGCTGGGTATCTGGAGTCAACAGAGTACGAAAATTTGAGAGCTACCGTGAATGACGGCATCTCACCTGCCCAAAAGGATCGATACGGACAAGGCAATTGGGCCACTGCATTGTGAGAAGTCCTTCAGCGCTAGATTCACTGACTCAGGAGGTGATCTTCTGATGTGAAATCTCTACGAGTTTATTGTTTGCAACATCCGTCTAGATCATGAAGGTTGAGACATGGGACTCAGTATTGCCTCAAGCGTACAGAGAAACCACATCGTCGATGGGCTCCGTGAAAAACAAACCTTGAGGAAATGGAACGCAGAAATGTCGAGATCACCGCCATTTGACGGCTTTAGATGGGTGTGATATGAGGATTCGGAGACTTCATTTATCTAGAATGGATCACATTGAATGCTTTCTTGTCATCACTTATCAAGTCGGCGATTCGATGGATGTGTGCTCAGAGATTACCCATACATGCTGCTGTCACAAAAAGCGGGCCCACTCAATGTGGGCAGCATTTACCACATCCATATCTCGTGACAGCTGCTTACGTCGTAAACAGGTGCAGTGAGACCCGCCATCGCACAACCCATACACGAATCAAAACAACCCAAATGTCGGCCGAGTCCTGGGCCAACCAAGCGATTATTGACTCTCATGTCATCCTACCAATCCAGGAAACAAACTCGCTCTCACCTCCATTTGCTTTGTGCAGAAATGTCCACGTTTCCTGTCAGTCAGACTTGGCTACGTCCTGCATCTCATCTTTGTCAGCGCTACAGTCAGATACCGAGAACGTCATTGGTGCATTGATTTTCCGTCGAACGCCAAATGTGATGGACAGTGGAGATCCATCAATGGCTTCTCGTCAATGTAAGCGCTACAGGTTGCGGTTTTTGCTCCGTGCAACACAGTAGCAGTCCAAACCAACGGGAGTAGAAGTATTTAAGACGCCTCGGTATCAGTCGTTCAATGTTGCCCAAGAACTGGGACCTTCAAAGCTCCATGTCTTTTGTTACTCATACTTCACAATGTCTTCACCAAAATTCCAGATCCCGCCAGAGTTCGAATCAAAACTCCGCCATGTCGAACCTCTCGACTCGCGCTCCGATCAGGAGATTCTTAAGTCTTTAAAAAGTCCTCTACCAGTCACTTCAGAAAAGAACATCTGGGCCTTTTGGGATTCTGGCCTCGACAACCTTCCAAGCTGGGGCCAGCGCAACATCATCAACTGGGCTCGACTCTGCGGTCCGGAATGGGCGATTCGCGTTTTGGATGACGTCCCAGACTCTCCAAACAATGCCTTAAACTGGGTCAAGGAAGACCAACTACCCGAGGCCTATATTGCACACAAGATGGATGGGCCCCGTGTGCGGACTGGTCCCCACAGTGCAGACTTCCTCCGCGGTAAGTCAACATACCCACTTCCTGGCACCCCCCTGTTTCTGGCACCACAAAAACGATGGGATCACAACCCAACCTCCTCATTACTATTAACTATTGATCCTCAACCACACCCACTACAATACAGCTGCCAGCCTCACTAGGGCATTCAGAGTCGCTGGATTCAGCCGTGATAACCTCCTTTTCACCCGCTTCGATTTGAGCCCGATGGATATCCCTGATGTTCGCGAACTTCGTATTGGGATCG
>NW_026849590.1:0-43581 GCF_030869305.1 Colletotrichum tamarilloi
GGTTTTGGCAAAATGTTCGCATCAATAAGGCATGGGCGGAGCAGGAAAGAATTGAGAAGGCAAAGTTGTAGGCTGAGCCTCAACAACACAGTACAGTTCCCGGTGCCTAACCCTAACCCTAACCCTAACCCTAACCCTAACCCTAACCCTAAGTATAATTAAATTTTTAATTAATTCTTTTATTTGTTATATAGTAACTAAAAGAATTATTAAGAATTTAGTTAATTCTTTTAGTTATTACTTATTAAATAAAAGAATTTCTTAAGTTTTATTTAATTCTTTTAGTAATTACTTAATAGCTAAAAAAAAATTTATAAACTTATTTACTTATTTTTATTTATATTAAATTATTCAAAGAACTTTTATTTTATAATATTAAGTAGCTATAGTAATAAAATAGTATTTAGTAGCTAGGGTAATAAAGTAATATTTATTAACTATAATAATAAAGTAATATTTATTAACTATAGTAATAAAATAATATTTATTAATTATAATAATAAAATAATATTATATTCTATAACTAAAAAAAAATAACTTATTTAAATATATTAAAAAGTAATAACTAAGTAAGTATAATATAATAATTCCTTCATTAATTTCTCGCTTTTTTAAAATATACTTTATTTTTAAATAAAAAGTATGCGAAATTTTTAAAATCTCCTAAACCTAAGCCCATTTAGCCTACTTAATTAATAAAACGCCCTAAGTGGAATATCGGATAATGCACGATATGTCCACGTCCTTTCTAAAGGTAGATAGTCTCTATTAGGATCACTGAGTGAGGGTTTTTCTGTCTCGGTGATGGAGTGAGAAGGACATATGATGGCGCAATGAGCTTGAATAGTCTATAACAGCATTATATTGCATCCAGGTATACTAAAAATGAGTGCAGAAGGACATAATTATTAAACGTGATCCAAACCCCATGCTCCGCGACCTAACTTGGCGCTACATTACTACTCTTTCCCCCCCTATCTCCCTGTTCCAATCGCCTTCCCACAACAAACTCCCTAGAATCCTACACCCTGAAGCCAAGCATGCGCAGCACCAAAACTCTCTGGTGCAGAATAATGCGTGTTGACATTATGCCCCGTGTTGTCTGGGACATATGCCACAAATTGTTCCACATTTGGGAAAAGGCTCCTGGTCTGCTCAATGTGGCTTTCGGGTCCCACGCCACAATCAACCGCGGGGACATCAGAAATACTGCCCGAACCACAAGCGATCTGATCCTGCCTCCCCGAAATGATCATCACGGGACCCGTAAAGGTCGACGACTGAGTAGAACCAGAACCTGCTATCTCCCCGGCTGCAAACATGTGGGGAGAAGCGGCGTCCCACGCTACTACCGCTGGATTGAAGCCGCCATCGGGGCCGTAGAGGACTTGGCGGATGTCTTTAGTGGCGGAGAGGTATCCAGGTGCTAGACCTTTGAATCGCGGATCCACGGCTGTGGCGGCTCGGGGCGCAATATCGGCAATGAATCCATTCAGGCCGGTGAGTTCTGCAGCTGTAGCAGTCAGGATGTATGCATCCGCTCCTGAAGTGGGGAAGATTGTTGCGAGGACGCGACCAATGATGGACCCGTAGGAATGTGTGCCCATAATGACCTTGTCGTACTTCGGAATTCCTGAGAGAGAGCCTGCGCGGATGCTTCTGAGAATCTCGTAGACGACGGCCAGTTGGAGCGGCGTCTGGACGATCTGAACGGGGTCGGGACGCGAGGAGTGGCCGTTGCCAAGGTTGTCGATTGCCAGAGTTGCATAGCCTTGCGAGGCGGCGTGGTAGATCCAAGAGTATTCGCCATAGAACGAAGAATTTGGGTAGTTTTCGCCATTCCAGTACTCCTATAATATATCGAGATGTGTTAATTATAATTTGAGATATAGCTGAGTGGGTAGGACCGGCTTGCCTTGTTACTGGTGAGGCCGTGGAGAAGGTACTGGATCGTACCCTCGCGACCCTTGACCTTGACGGTCGGCTCGCAGTACAATGCACTGATGTTGAAGGTGCCCTCGACTGGCGCATTGGGTAGGGTCGAAGCATTAAAGCTGCCGAGCCACTCAAAGAGAACACCTGGTTCAGTCGAGGTCGGGTACGCGGGGAAGGCTGTGTTGTTCGCCGCTGCAGTGATGGGTAACACCAGCTCCTTGCAGACGGGCTTCGAAGCAGTGCAGGATATGTTCGTCGGAGCTGCGAAGCTTGTTGCAATCAGAGCTGCAAGGACTCCGGCGTAGGTTGGTCTCATGGCGATGATACGACTGGTGAGTGATCTTGGTGAGGGAAGTAGTTGCAAGTAAGTGTGGTACTGAAGTAATGGTTGCTGGATAGAGCGATTCGAAGATGGCGAGAACCAAGCGACCGGGTCTTCTTATATTCTCAATTTGCAGAACTTCGTCTAATCTTAGAGAATTCATGTCAGTCTAATTTAATTGGCAAGCTTCGGGGTCTGATGGAGCTCTATGCACCAGCAACTCGGTTTCTCACGATAACGTTCATTGGCCAGAGCGAAACCTTTGAGTAGCTTAGCGGCACGCACAAAGCCACTCCTAGTTTCTGGACCCACAACGGCTAAGACCAACGTAAGAACGTTCTTGAGTTTACTGCTTACTCTTGTGAACTCTAACCGAATGTGGCATATGACCGAACACTTCACCATTGGGCGCCTACGTTGCTGACACACGCTTTTCGTAGTCCCGATGAGGATATTGTTGAAATGGAACGATTTCCTAGATGAGGCTATGAGAGTCGCATCCATTGGTTGCTCGCGCAGATTTCTATTTGCTACAGGATTACCCAAGAAAGGCATAGTGACGCATATTTCGCTACATCAAGCAGTGTGTACACATAAACTGTCATGCGAGCGGTAATAATCTTCTGCATGGGCTCTATTGAACTTGTGTTGTTATTTCACCATGATAGCACAGCTATAATTCTGGGAAGCTATAGAAGGCGCTGACACCCATGCTCGGTTCCCAGATATACTCCTCTAAGACTGCTCGCAATTCTCCCTCACTGTGAATCGCAAGGTCAGATATGCACTCTCTCACGCTGCACCTCGGATAGTCTGCGTCTAGCATAGTAATTCCAACCACGCATGCAGTCCAGAGGTGCAGCTTTATATGAGTCGTTGGGACACCAGATGGGTCTACGAGGCGGTCATAGTCCACACGTCCGATGCTATGCCGCACGGCTCGGCGCAGGCTTACTAAGACGGACGCACGAGGTGTCAAGTTCCTGAATAGTTGATTAAGACATAGCAGTGCTGCGTTTCGTGCTGCCTCGTGAACGTACAAAACAGAGTCCTGTGACGTGTTGAGCCTAGCTAACGGAGCTTTAATTAAAAGAAGTTGATGCTCGACCGCACAGGTCAGCTGTATGAACGTATTCATGTGCGACGTTGACTCTGCTAGAGCATTGTAAGAGATCCTGTACAAGCTTGCAAGTCGTGATATCAGATTGATCAGTTCTCGTATTCTTGCGCATGTCGCTTGTGGGTCCATTCTGGGGGGCCAAGGTCCTGCAAGGAGCTCGAGTTTCAATGGCTCGCTGAGGAGCGTGGGCAGCTGCGACTCCAGCAGAGGGCAACCCATGATGGGTTCGGTTCCAGATATCGTGGCAGATATCAAAAGTCCACTGCAAATCAGTCAGATACTATCAACAGCTATGATATTTGGCGCCGCTCACATGGACAAAAAGGTTGACAATGTGCCTTGACAGCCAAGCTTCTCCAAACCGCCTCTGTCTCTGATCAAACGCTTCAACGCTGTTTGATGCACGGCGTCTTGTGCAACATCGCCTGTGATGTTCTAAATTTTGTGAGTGATTACGTCTCGGGCCCGAAAGGCAGCATGGCTCCGCCACTTACACCACATGCGCCAAGTAATCCAACCCCCAAAATTAATGCATCGCTGGCCGCGGGGCGGACAGCGCTCAACTCTTCGCATACCAATTGCATTAAATGTCCTCGAAGTTGCAAGGTCCTCAAACTCCAGCGGTTTCCGTGCATCGTGTCGATATGCACGGCGGAATGAAACAATATGGCTTCAACGAACAGCGGACATGTAATAATGTAACCAGCCAAGATTGTACCAAGGGGATGTGGTGCGGAGTGTCGACGAAAGGCCTGGATTTTGGGTACGATATTGTGGATAACTACGTGCAGTTCGTGTTAGCCAGGTCGTATGGCTCTCGGCTGACGGCATCAGGACCACTGTACTACTTACAATGGGCGAAGAGCATGGGCCCCTCGCGGCGACTTTCCAATAACGTCGTCGAGAAAGGGTCAGAGGCGAGCCCAGAGCCGATCTCAATCGTTAGTGTATTCACTGTATTGCTGGTTCTCCGGTCTGCATCGTGTCCATGAGGGTTCGATGGTGCTAAATAATTTGTGGCCGAGCCCTCATCGGTGCTCGGTTGGAGGCGCCGTGGAGATCTGGTGTTATGGTTGTGGCGCTGCAGTCTTTGGCCCTGACGGTAAGCTCGCATCGCTGCTTCTCGGATAATCTTCCGATCATCTTGTAGCACCTTACCACTGTCCTGGTCCGATGAAATAAATCTCCAACTCGAAGACATGTTCAAGTCACTTTGAGTATAGAGCGGGCGAGTTTCAGGTTACCATCCAGCGAGCTCACGAAGACGTTTCTGTCCATAAGTTGCATTTACATAGACCCTCTGAGCTATCTGCCCGGTTTCGGGCCCTTCGGAAGCGTAGGCAGTAAGATGGGGCGCGACGCAATGACATAATCACCAATCTGAGAAAACCCTCATTATCTAACTATTACTTACAAACGTGGCTTAGCTGTCGATCATGGGCTTGAGCACATTTTAGTGTTTCCCGAACTGGCCCAATGCGCTAAGCCTTTATGAGATAACGCTCTGACGAATTGGAAGAGTTGTTGAAATTTGTCCCTAACCTGCAAATGGAACTAGCTCACCTTCATAGGCTGCATGTGGTCTTGACACGACAGAACGGTGCCAGCTGTAAGACGCCCTAGCTGAACATTAGCGTGCAGCACGGCGCACCACTCTGCAGGTTGGCTGACATGTAGATCATTCATGTAGAGCGGACTACAACTACGAAACTTCAATACCTCCACGGTGGCGAGTGATCTCTGCGCACGTTTCGGGTATGTCCTAGGTCACTCGTCACTTAGAAAAAGAGCCATATGGGAACGTTCCCACGTAGCTGTCTAAACTTAGTGCGTCCGATCGTGCCGAGTAAAATCCGTCTTAACATGGACGGATACTTCAATGCGAACAAACTGAATTCACTTAAAACCTCACGACTTCGATGCTAAACGTAACATCAAGCGTGCCTCAAAACAACAAGCATTTTATTTGTGGTTCCTGGTACACTGTTGTTCACCATATACGAAACTTCGCTACGATAACGCTTTACACAATGCATTTCATGACCTTTTCCACACTCCTGTCTGCAGTTCAACTTGTCACTGCTTTGGCAACTGTACCTCCAAGCGAAGACCCGTTCTACATGGTACCATTAGATATAGAAGCATCTCCACCTGGTGCCGTTCTTCGCATTCGCACAGATCCAAGCAATGTGACTTCAGTACTCAATTGCTCCGCGGCTTACAACATTCTCTACCGAACCACAGACGCTGGCCTTCGGGCGTCCTGGGCTGTTACGACACTACTGATTCCTCACCACGAAGTCCTTGCTACGACTAATGGAACCCATGTTGCTCGGCTGCTATCATACCAGATTCCCTACAACACGGCAGATCCTGACGCAAGCCCCAGCCATTTGCTCTCCACGCTTTACGCCACCGCAGCAAGTCCTGCCCCTGCAGACTATATCGCCCATGCCCTGGCACGAGGATGGTACGTCAGTGTGCCCGATTTCGAAGGTCCTAATGCTGCATTCTTCGCCGGCCCTCAGTCAGGTTTCGCAGTTCTCGATTCGATCCGTGCCGTCCTAAGCCAAAGTAAGCTGGCCTGCTGGACCGATGCCCGATACACAATGTGGGGATACTCTGGTGGCTCTTTTGCCAGCTTCTGGGCTGCAGAATTGCAAGCTTCTTACGCCCCTGACGTCAAGTTCGTCGGCATGGCCATTGGAGGCATGCCCTCGAATGTGACGCACGCTCTACAACAGTTGAGTGGCACTGCTGCGGCAGGTTTCGTCCCTTCCATTCTTCTCGGTGTCACAGCTCCTTTTCCTGAAGCGCGACAGTATATCGTGAAGAGTCTCAAGACCGAAGGGCCATTCAATGCGACAAGCTTTTTGGCTTGTCTCCGTTACAATTTCCTAGAGTACTCGACTGCCTACGCTGGCCAGGATATGTACAAATACTTCGCCAACGGCAGAGATGTCCTCAACGCACCAATTATTGCACATCTGCTTGGAAACAACGTACTCCCCACATATCATGGAATCCCGCAGATGCCAATCTACGCTTACAAGGCAGTTCAGGATGAACTTCTTCCCGTGCAGTATACCGATGCGCATATGCAGAGGTATTGCGAGGCGTCTGTTGACGTACTGTACCAGAGAAATTCAATAGGCAACCATGAGGAGGAACTGGCGAACGGTGCACCCGAGGCTGTCAAATGGATAACGAGATGGCTTAATGGGGACACCACCGAGGTGATCAAGGGCTGTACTGTGCAGGATGTCGCTGTCAATATCACTCAGGCTTTGGCATACAGGTGATTCTCGAAGAGCTTGCGTAATGTTGTGTCAATTTGCGGTGGCCGTTGCTCTCCCGGTTAAAGGCATCTCGGGCTAGCAAGCCTTACCTCTTTCAATCACTGAGTATCCACCCAGGCTTTAACAAGCTTCTCCTTATATAGATCAAGCCATGTCTGATTGACGTAGGCGACTTCTGCTATGTGTGAATCGATATACTGCTGTTCGAATGCGGAGACACGAGCCTTAAAGATCTCTTCTAATGGAGACCTTACAATTTCATGCCAGTGGTGATAGAAGGCTTTCCAACTTTTCAGCTTCTCTAAATTCTCCGTTCAAGCAGGGAACCTCCGAGACCCCCAGTGCGGCGCTTAATAGCTAGATATAGTATTGTGTTAGTAGTAGTTGCGCTAACGTAGCTAGTTATATAAAACTTTTGGGACTTACTAACGTTACTAGTAGCCGAAATCGCAGCTGCTAAGACTCTAATGAGAATTATAAGACACGCGAACATCAAGCCGATATTGACGATCGCTGAGTCATGGATGTCAACGGGGCGGCCCGCATTTAACCTTAATTGTGGTTAGATGGATCTGATCTTGTGGGAACATGAACTCCTGCCAACATCAGATCTAAGAATGAGCATGCGGTCACATCATCTCACTCCCCCACTCGGAATTTGCGGGGTGGTCCAAGCCGTGCGGCAGGACAAGGATTGCAAGGCCACCGCAGACGGGCTCGAGTGAGGAAAGGTAAAGAAGAGTTTTCGGCTATTAAGAATTGCGCTGAACTGCTCAACAGATCGCGTCTTGAAGTGGGAGTTAACACGGGACCATGTGATCCGATAGCGGTTAGCCGTATGCCAGATATGGTAGTTGGGATGGGTACCCCGGGGTGTCTGGAGCGGGCCTGTGCTATCTTTTACCCCGCACGAGCGCCGGAGATACCTTACGCGATTCGGCAGCACGCATTTGCCATCGGATGCGATTCCCGTCTTCAACTACTTACGCGCTTAAGACCTACAACTTCTTTTGAAATCCCCTGAATTGCTGCAACGACTTTTGGCACCGCTTTCCCCTTCAGCGATAGTGATGGACTTGGAAAGAGCCCCGGACTCGACACCACGTCTCTTCCGCCGGGCCCGCGCGTACGTCCCACACCACATGAGATCCAGTGAAAGCCTGTTTTATCCGCTAAGCTCCGGGCGCGGGTGTTCTGCAGATGCAAAGATTGCCGGAGTGCGAAAGTACGCTGTTCGGGCGGTCAACCGTGCCAACGATGTGCACGGCGGGGCGCCTCATGTATATACGCTACCGAGAAGGACTATGTCTCTGTTCCCGAGCGCTATCTACGCGACCTGCAGCAACGACTGTTCGAGAAAGAACACAGCGTGTCGGCTGAACAATTGTCTGAGCCCGAGCAGGCTCCTGTTACATCACCTCAAAGACAGGTCGAGATTACACGGTCCTCGTATGTGCAGGCGCACCATTCTTCCCCACCTTCTCACATAAGGTACTGACGACAGTACGAGGCCGTTGCCTCAACCAACGACGAGAACATGCCGGTCAACTCTGCTGTCATCTGTGCAAGTCAGCGGGGCGCACGAACAGCCTCAGTTGGGTATGTTCTACCCATAAGCTCGTGCAAGCCTTCGACCATGTTTTTAGCACAGAACCCATCGATTTCAGCTAACCCAAGCCAACAGAACAGCAGCCGGAACACCCTGTCACTCCACCGATTGCGACCGTTACTTCGTCAATCAGGCCCATGTCTTACTCCCGTCCTGCTGAGGGTGAATCGCGGGATAGAGAGCAATCTCAACGTCCCAGAAATAGCCTCATCGGCAGTGACTTTGCTTTCATCCAAGATTCTCAATCATCTCTTTTCTGTATGTCCAGATCATCTATCAAATCTCTGTTCAATGCCTCTTGACCCAAGAAATCTTGGCATGTCTCCATCTTGATCATCGCTAACGATGATGCACTAACTTGGCTTTAATACAGTATTTCTTGGCGCGACTTCAACTTGGACCTTCTGCCGACGGGTGTTCACCATTCTAGAAAACGCTGTCGGCAGTCCAGATACTCCTCTAGCTCCATTGAATCTGGATGGAACGGCATTCAGCTTACAGTGGCAACCTAAGCTTGAAGCGGACGCTGATGACTTGCTACGTTTGCCCCCTATGGACCATGCCCTCTTTCTGTACAACACTGTCAAGTTTCGCCTTGGGGAGCTGTTTTGCATTATTGATGAACCCGGCTTCCTTGAAACGTTCTATCTTTTTCACAGAAACCCGTCAGAGACTGCGCAAGAACACCGTTTGTGGTTTATCGAGTACCTTCTGATACTTGCTCTGGGTAAGGCACTCACATCTGGTTATCGCAGTACCTCGCGCGCAAAGAAGACTCTCAATGGAGCTTATCTTGCTGCGCGAGCTCTGTCACTATTGCCGGATGTGGCGTTCCTCCAAAACAAACGCCCAGCGTTGTTGGCCATTAGAGTTTTGGCTTTATCAGCGCTGTATCTTCACGCCATCGACATGCGTTCATCAGCGTACCAATATGTCAGTGCGGATGTTCCCTTTACCCGCTTTGCAAATTCCGGAAGTCTGACCTTTTGACCTACTGCACTTGCAGATCGGCCAAGCATTTCGCCTAGCGTTACATGATGGCCTTCATCGTCGCATGCCAAAGGATGTTGGCCCCAAACTGATAGCTGAATTCAGCAATACCTGGTGGGGCATTTACGTGCTCGATCAAGAGATCTCCGCAGGGCTAGGATGCCCATCAACGTTGTCACAAGACTACATTACCACCTCTACTCCAGATTTACTGTCCTCTGATCATTCAGAGAAAGCACTCAGTCTACGGGTGCGTCTATCGCGACTCGTCTTGACTATAACCAGCTGTACGAAAATACCAATCTCCTCGTCATTCTTCTGCATCTGATATTGATATGAGTCTAGGTAGCTACAGCTTTGATCAAGAGTCCGTCTCAGATTTTGTGCGAGATACAACATCAAATTTGCATAGCCTTGCAGAGCTCTCTCGAGACATTGATCGAATCATCTCCTTCTACAGGGTTAACGGTGGCGAACCGCCACAAATGTTCATCAACATAAATCTATCATATCACCATGTTAGTTGCAACACAAGAAGAACACCGTTTACGAGAAATTACTGATTGAGCAAATGCTGAATCACGCAGTGCATAGTTCTAGCGACCCGGCCGCTTGTGATATGGCTACTTACGCGAAAATTCTGCCCGGGAGTTGAGCCCGAGTGGTTGACGGGACCTGGTGCTACTCTTATCGAGAAGTCCGGACGATCAGCAGCAGCAATACTTTCGGCACTAGACGATCTGGCTCAAATTGAAATGATAGGTATTCTTGGCTCCCATTCGTTGTTAGTTGACTTATACTGTCGACCTTAAGTTTATTAATAATTTATTGCAGAGGCATTTTTACCCTTTCATCTCGAATGCGCGTTCTCTGCCGCCACATTGCTCTCTATACTTTCAGCATTCTTGCCATCACACATTCCACAGTCGGGATGGCGTCAGTCGGTGGTTGTGGTTTTCGAAGCTCTCCTATGCAAGGGAAGCGTAGCAGCTGGGCTTCGTCAGGCCGAACTGGAGCATCTTGACACTCTATTGGCCCCTCATCGGACTGAGGAGTCGGCCAGTGAGCGCTCCTATCTGCCAATAGAACCCTCAAGGTTGGATCCATCAACACTAGGCAGATCCTGCGACGGACGAGCGAGCGATGGCCAGGGCCAGAAAGACTGGGCGCCGGTGAATAGCTATCCAGACGCTACGGGTCTGGGTACTGGTCTGTGGGATTTTGCTGATTTCTGCGTTGGGTCGGAAGACATACTTACACTGGCTCGCGAATTCGAGCTCAATGACCCTATCCCGTGGCTACTTCCTGCTGATACAGTTCGATACATGTAAACATTATCTGATTTTCACAGCCGCTGGCCCTTCAGTCTGATTTGTGCACACAAGATAGCCATGGAGATCACTATTCGTGCTTTGACTACATCGAAAATCGACGAGCCGTTCACTAAAAAGAAGACGCCATCCAGTGTTATCATAGAGATATCTGGATAACCCGGCTTGTGCAAAGACGCTAAACAAGACACCATGCGACCTTTCACGGAACGTTAAGCCTCGACTGCTTCCAGGCCAGATCAACGGAATACCGCGGCATGCCTTTGGTTCAACTTTGGTATATTCCGAGCTTATGGCTTAAACTCGGCCAAATTGTGTTTTGCTCAATCTTCATTCATCAACTTTACATCATCTCTACAAACCCATATTTACAGGCAAGCATCAAGAAGGGACCAACACCGTTTTCCATTTTATTACTCTAAGAAAAGAGTACGATATTCATGTCTATTCGGAAAAATACGATGTAAGCCTACAACTTGGCCAAGGTTCTGCTTGGGTTGGCTTCTTGCATTACGCCCTGGTCCTTGAGCATGACAAGACCATCCCACCCGCTCTCCTTGGCTTTTGCGCATTGCCTTCGGTATTCTAAGGCGCTTCCAGCATAGCGGACCACGCCGCGCTTGGCTCTGCCGACATTTCTGTTGATACCGGTCATCCAGCTATCCACCTCGTTGAGAAGAGCACCCTCGCTACCCCTGACGACGTGGTCGTTCCAGTAGTCAGCAGCCTCCTCGGTTGCTTCGACATAAGTAATACCCTTCTCGTAACACGTCTCGAGCATACTGGTGACGACTTTGACAGCGTGCTCAATATTGGGCGTGGCGTTGCCAAAAGGCTGGTGAGGTCCAAGGACCATGAACATGTTGGGGAACTTGGGTACCGTAATGCCCAGGTATGTTTGAGGCATGAAGTCAAGCCAGGCAGCGCGGTCGGCGTCGGCTTCGCCGCTCTGGGCCATGAGCGGGACGTTGTCCTTACCGCGGAAGTCGACGTTGACGAAAGCGCCAGTGATGGCGTTAAAGCCGGTGGCGTAGATTAGCACGTCTAGCTGATAGATGGTGCCGTCTTCCAGGGTAATGCCAGTAGGGGTGATTTTCGCAATACCATTGACGCTGATATCGGCAAGGTGGATGTTGGGCTGGTTATAGACCTCGTAGTAGCCGCTCTCAAGAGGCACACGGGCAAGACCGAAGCCATGATCCTTAGGGACGAGCTTCTCAGCGATCTCTGGGTCGTTGACCCGGGCCCGAATCTTATCGGCCATAAAGGCCGAGTATAAATTATTGGCCTCACGGTCTGTGTAAGTATCAGAGAAGACACTCAGCCACTTGCCCATACCAGGTTTGTTATAAAGGCTCTCCCAAAGCTTAAGGCGCTCTTCGGGGGTGGCCTCGTTGGATTTGCGCTTGTCAGGCGAGTGAATGAAGCCGGTTGGGGATTCTCTGCGTAACCTAAATGTCTCTGCGTAATTCTTTCGTTCCTCGTTCATATCCTCCTTAGAGATAGTGGTGTTACGCAGAGGCGCAGCCCACATGGCCTGCTTCTGGAAGACGGTTAGCGACTTGAGCTCAGGAATCTTGGCCAGGGCGGTGATGGTTTGGATGCCGGTTGCACCAGTGCCGATGATTCCCACGCGCTTGCCGGCGACCACGTCACGGTGGCTCATGTCAGTTGGCCAACGCGACGTGTGAAAGGCTTGGCCCTCGAAGTCCTGGATGCCGGGAATGGCAGGTAGGGTGGGGTTTGAGAGGAAACCGAGGCACGAAATGAAAAATCTGGCGGAGTACGAGCGGCCAGTCTCATCTGCAAAGATCCACCGACGGTGCTCGTCATCAGACCAGCGGGCTGAGACGATGCGGGTATTGAGCTGGATGTCGGGGCGCAGGTTAAGGCGGTCGGCGACGAAGTTGATGTAAGCGAGAGTGTCCGGCTGCGCCGAGAAGCGCTCTTTCCAGTGCCATTCGTCGAGCAACTTCTGGTCAAAGGAGAATGTATATGAGAGGGACTCGGAATCGAAGCGGGCGCCTGGGTACCGATTCCAGTACCAGGTGCCGCCTACCGACGGCGCCGAATCCAGCACGCGGACGCGCCAATTGGGGAACCTGGTCCTAATGCTATGGAGGGTGCAGATTCCAGACATCCCTGCGCCTACTATGAGGACATCGAATGCCTCGTCTGTTGTGTCGGAAGACATCCTTTATCGTTTGTGTATGTCTTTGAGTGAGGGAGAAGTAAGAAGATTAAACGGATGGTTTTGACTGCAGCGGGCGGCGATGTAGATTCAAATCACGAACGGAAGAATATGCCATGGCGGACGTTACTGCCTTAAAAACTAACACGAATGTATTCGACTACTTCTTCTCAGCTTGGTGATTGTCTTAGGGGCCGAAGGCGGGGAGGAGGCCGAAAGCCCGACCAAAGGCGGCTGGGATATCTTTGTGTGGATACTGAGGGGTGTTTCCCCGTCCCCCCGCTTATCAAGACCCCTGTGATTACCTTAACGGGTTGGGTGGGTGTCGGTGTCGGTGTCGGGGCCGAGACCGAAGCTAGTTCTGCGGCTACGAATTGCTGCTAGAGTTCGCGGACCGAAGCCCAAGGCCAGCGATTTTACAGTCTTTCCTCGCAAAGAAGGGGTGTTTGTCTATTGCCTACGGCTTCCTTTTCTTCTATTTTATTTCTTAAAAGCTTCAGCAAGCCCGAGAAGTCCGCATCAATGAGCACTGCCCGTTTCATCCTTGAAGTCACTACCCGCCCCTGATCTTATCATGGCTTCATTCGACAAGAAAGTGGTGCGTATCGTCCTACCGCTTTTCCGACACCCGAGCTAATCACCCTTTCCCCACCGAAATAGATTGCCATTACAGGCGCAGCCAGTGGTATGGGCCTCGCCACAGCCCGGCTGCTTGCATCCCGCGGTGCCTCACTCTCCCTGGCCGATCTGAGTGAGGTTAAGCTGCAGAAGGTCATCACAACCTTGCCGGGTGGGACTCAAAAACACCTCGCCATAGCTGTTGATGTCCGTAGCCCAGCCTCTGTTCAGACGTGGATCGACAAGACGGTTGAGAAGTTTGGTAAACTTGATGGCGCCGTCAACATGGCTGGTGTGCTCGGCCCTTCTCACACCTCTATTTTGGACACTACCGAGAAGGACCTCGATTTTGTCATGTCTGTCAACGTTAACGGCGTCTTCAACTGTCTCAAATCGCAGATCAAGGCCCTTGAACAAGGTGGTGCTATCGTAAGTATTCCACCACATTGTGCGTGCTATAGTCTCTCGAACCGGCCTGCTAAAACCTATTATAGGTTTCTGCGGCTAGTATCTCTGGCCAGGTGGGCCTCCCCAATAGCTCTATCTACTGTGCCAGTAAGGCTGCGGTCATCTCCCTCTCCACTGCCGCCGCCAAGGAGAATGGTCATCTCCGCATCAACTGTGTTGCCCCTGGTAGGTTTGATACGTGACTTTTGGAGCTCGGGGCTAACTTCTGGCGTCCCCTGTTAGGTGTCGTCTATACCCCAATGTCTGCGGATCATGACCCTAAGCGTGTAGAGAATGGCCTGATGGCCAACGCTCAAAGAAAGATGGGCAGCGCCGACGAAGTAGCCACGGTGATTGCGTTTTTGCTGAGCGAGGACGCCAGCTTCGTAACTGGCGCAGTATACAATATTGATGGCGGATGGATTACTTCGGGTAAAACATCGGGTCAGAGCAAACTGTGATGGCATACGGTTGATGTACATATTCCTCTATCGCCTCGTCATCGCTGAGTGTAACTTGGTCGTTTTTTTTGAGACTTAAGGCCTGGCCTTGCTGTGTCTTTCCATGTTTTTGACATTTCGAAGAATGATAGACATTTATCGGAAGTCTAGATGGGAAAACATCAACATCGCGATGCTCCTGATAGACTTATAATACAGTATTCTAGATTGCATCAGGACAATTGTCTACGATTTTAGCTCGGCATTGGTCGCTCTGCAATGCGGTTAAATCGCGCACTGGCGCCCGGAAAAGTGAACACTAAGCTGGAAGGACAGGAACGACGCAAGAATCGGCACACGACTCTTGAGGAACATCTCCACTACTCTCAGCATGTTGTGACATTGACTACGTGTAACGATTTGACCCGGAGATATGGCGGCGAAGATAAGAACGTCTCTGAGCTTCACTTTTCAAGGTAATGCAATGTACCAGCGGTTGGCAGTTTGCTAGAAATTTGTGAGAGATAATGTTATGAATTAATCATCCATTAACACGAGGACGTAAGTAGCCTGCACATCAAACTCTAAAAGCTATAATTGGAATGAGAAAGAAGTCTCTACAGCTTAGCTTCTACATTAGGTAGGATATCAATGAACTCCCTGCTCTTGCCCAACCTCCAGCTAACCTCCTCACCCCAGTTGCCGCTCTTCTGCTCCCCAGCCTTCCACCTCCATTGCTCGATGGTCTGCTTCCCGCTCTCGTTATCTATCAGATCCTTGACGAAACTGCCGAAAATGGGGAAGAACTTGAAACCATGGCCAGAGTCACCACTGAGCATGACCAAAGACGAGGAAGTGTTAGGAACGTAGTCGATGATGAAGTTGGAGTCGGCGGTGTCGGCAAACCAGCACAAGGAGTTCCTGACGAAGGGACGATCCGCAAACCTGGGGAAGGTTTGCCTCAGTAACTCGCGAAGCTGCAATTCGTCGCCCTTGGGAAGGAATTGGCTGTCCTTGAACGCAGGTGGGATAGAGATACCTGTCCTAGAGTCGGTGTTAACGTAGCCACCACCCATAGGGCACAGCTTCAGTAGGTTGGTCTTCGGGTCAGGCTCGAAAAAGAAACCCAGATCACGGGCATATGTAACAGGTATGCCGCGGAGCTCGGCGATCTCGTCGTCCGTTAGTTCGATGTGGGCAACGGACCATGACTTGGCTACGAGATCACTGCCGATGTCCGGAACGAGCTTGCCGGCAGCCGCGCCGGCAGCGATAATCACTAGCTTCGCAGGGTAGAAGAGACCACCCGGGGTCCTCACACCGATGGCCTTGCGTTGAGAGCCGGAGCCCTGGTAAACGACCTCAGATGCAGTACCAGCGCTTCCGAGGATGAACTTGACGCCCTGGACCTTGGCAGCGTTGTAGACGGTCCGCAGAGCAGCGCCAGAGTTGGCGTAGCCGCTCCATCCGTTGAAGTACCCGTGCCAACCGGGAAATGGCGAATTTTGATATTGCCAGCATACAGCTTCGAGGTCCTTCTTGGAGTCGATCGACTTTACATAGTGCCTCATTCGCTCAGATCGCTCAGCGGAGGCGCGGAAGCGGTTCATGGTGTTGACGGCCTCCTTAGACGCTACGGGTGTGCAGGCGTTTATAAAGCCGACCTGGTGAAAATGAGGCGCGAATAAAGGCGTCTTCCAGGCGTCGATAGCTTTCTGGAGGTCAATTGTCAGCTTCAATATTCACAGATGTTAAAGAGCGCCAGGATAAATCCTACCAGTGTCAATTCCCTATGGAAATCATCCTCATACTCAGCACGCACAATCTTGTTCAGATCGTTAGCGGCCGAGTACGCTGAGGGGACATCATCATCCTTGTCGATGACGGTGATGTCCTTGAAGCCAGCCCTTAACAGGTGCACAGTTGTAGACAGCCCAAAGGCGCCAGCACCAACAATCAAGATGGGATCGTTTCTTGAAGTCGAGGACATCGTGGCGTGTGTGTGTGTATATGTGTGTGTGGTAAAGCAAAACAATCGCAACCAGATCGAAGAGCAGACTTGGAACTTAGAAACCTTTGAGACAAACCGAAAGACACGTCTTTAGCAAAGTCAAACGTAGGTAGTTTGACGAAACGATTAGTGTGAGGCGACACACAGGCCAATATCTCGGTCTGAAGTCCGATCTCCTAGAACAGCGCTCAACTCCGTAAAGATGGGTCCACATGCTGGCTTAGCAGTTGCTAGTGAGGCCGGGGTGGATAGAG
Organism: Colletotrichum tamarilloi; assembly: GCF_030869305.1. Classification (NCBI taxonomy): domain Eukaryota; kingdom Fungi; phylum Ascomycota; class Sordariomycetes; order Glomerellales; family Glomerellaceae; genus Colletotrichum; species Colletotrichum tamarilloi. The sequence continues at coordinate 16,568 of NW_026849590.1, forward strand.
ATCCGGAAGAGGTTCAGTTTAGCGCAACGGCGACGACATCGGTGGCCGGCGGAGAGACCGATGCCGCTCTAGTTGGGATGGAGGTGGCCTCGGAAGGGCTTCCAAGTTTGGATCGTCATGATGATACTTAGACAGGCCGATGGCTGAAGTGTGGGGAGATAGACCTTCCTTCATCTCCATGTCGCATCAATGCTTCGACACTAAACGGGGGTCCTGCATCGGCCTCGTATGCGACACAGTCAACGCCGGTCTGCATTCCTCGGCGATAATCTGATGGTAGCAATCGTGATACCAAAAGGCCAAACAGCTGCGGCGTCTCTGCCGTGCAAGCAATGAAACTAGCTGCTTTAGGGGGATAGCTCCGCAAGGAACCCATCGCTTGGCCTTCTCGTTCACGTGTCACGTGAAGGAATGACGGATGTACTATTATCGGCGACTTGGCCGACGAAAGAGGCTTGGCAGGGTATTAGCCCACATATCGGCCCCGAGACCGACATGGTCGCCTTGTCCCCATATTCTCGTGCTGCGCTCCTGGCATCCTCTCGATAACACGGGCAGAATGATTGTGGTCGGGACTAACTGCACCTATTTGCGACTAGCCTATGATAAAGCGTGTGAACATTAATCGAGGGGCTTTCGACAGCGCTGCAACTTACAGAGGCTGGAAATACTACAAGCCTAGAACGCGCAGAGATTCCGCCGCCGTATTCTTCTGCGTGCGATCTCAATAGGATCATCCAAGACAAGTACGCGTATAGCAGGTCAGTCTTCACCGGACTTCGCAATTCGAGTCAAGCTAATAGACAACACAGGAAACCCATTAAGAAATCTGGATCTAGACTAGGAGACAATAGAAGACCCTAGCAGCATTGATCGACGTAATAAAAGCTAGTTGCTCGTCGATAAGATCTATCACTAGCGCCTAGGGTCTGAGAATGCCCGCCAAGTTGGCAGCGGAGTCAAGTCTACCAAATCTTCCCGCGGTCGATTCTTTCCAAGTATCCTCAAACGCGCTCTGTCGGGCGTCGACAATCACGGCAGCGTGCTTTTCGCTACCTGATCTCTGGGGCTTTTCGCAAAGTTGCGCCATTGAAGTCGCCAAGGACAGAGAGGCGCCGCGCAATGAGAGCAATTTCGAGATTGCCAGGGCCATATCGCTGGCCACGCTAGTACTAACAATCAACTTTTGGGTGTTCACAGCAGATTCATCGATTAGCAAATCAGGCGCACACAATACTTAACGTGTGCCTTAGTAACAAAAACTTGTAGTAGTTGGAGATGGCCATCGGACTACGGACCGTCGGCCGATATCCATCCCTGTAACTGATATAGACAACCAATCAAAGTTCATATCACTCATCCCCGGACGGCTACCTCGAATTCTCTCTCCGCATGTAGGAACCTCGCTACTTGCCATATAGTCCGGACCTGGTGTCTTCACATCTGTCTCTCGCATGTCTCCATCTCTAAACCCACTGTCAACCTCGTCACACTTCGATTTTGCAGTACAAATAATTCAGCGATGCATAACGACTCAGGAAAGGGCCATGATTTGAAGCGGACCGAGTCTTGTCAGACTGGAGGGATGCTCAGGGCCGATAACTCAGTGGCCCAAAGCACCGTTATTCAGGCCGAGCAGCTTCAACGCCGACTAAATAACAGACAAATTCAACTCATTGCGATTGGTGAGAATGAATTGGTATTTGGATCAGGCTGTGACGCGTACTAATTCTCTGGATTCAGGTGGTTCCATTGGTACGGGGCTGTTCATCAGTATCGGTAGTGGTCTGCACTCAGCAGGTCCCGCGGGTCTTCTCTTGGCGTTCATCTTCTACTGCTTCTTTGTTGGTCTGGTGAACAATGGCATGGCCGAGATGATGACCCAGTATCCCGTTGCTGGGGGTTTTATTCGCATCGCTGGTCACTTTGTGGACGAAGCCTTTGGCTTCGCCGCGGGATGGAACTTCTTCATTTACGAAGCCCTTGTCATCCCTTTTGAGATCAGTGCCTTGGCCGTTGTAGTGCAATATTGGAGCCATGACATTCCAATTTGGACACTATGCCTAGCATGTGTCATTCTTTACACACTCATCAACGGCTTGGTCGTGAGCGCGTATGGAGAAACCGAGTTCTGGCTGTCTAGTGGCAAGGTCATCCTCGTCTTGGCTCTGTTCTTGTTCACGTTCATCACTATGGTCGGGGGAAACCCTCAGGGCGATGCCTACGGTTTCCGCAATTGGAATCATCCTGAAGCTTTCGCTGTAAGCTGCGGCACTTTCTTTACGATGGATGACTGCGTTGAAAGAGCATTAGCTGACTATGTCGTTCAGGAAGTACGAACCACCGGATCTCTTGGTCGTTTTGAGGGGTTTCTCGCTGCCCTCTGGGTTGCTTCATTTTGTATTGTCGGCCCAGAGTATATCTCCCTTGTCAGCGCCGAGGCGAAGCATCCCCGAAAGTACATCAAAGCCGCGTACAAGACGATCTACATCCGATTTTTCTTCTTATTCTTGGGAAGCGCCATTGCAGTCGGAATCGTACTTCCATCTGATGACAAGACACTCACTGAGATCCTGATCGGCGGCGGATCAGGCGGCGGTACAGCAGCAGCGTCGCCATACGTGATCGCTATGCGTAACATGGGGGTAAGCATCTTCACGTTGGAGAATAGACCTTCATGTGCATGTTCCGACTGTGGCTCACTACGTTCTTGTAGATCACCGTCTTCCCACATGTGGTCAACGCTCTGCTTGTTACATCAATCTTCTCCGCTGGCAACACATACGTTTATTGCGCCTCGCGAAGTCTGTACAGCCTGGCACTTGAAGGCCGAGCACCTGCGTTCCTTAAAATCTGTACGAAGCAGGGTGTGCCAGTCTACGCTCTTGCCTTGACCATGGCATTCGCATGCCTTTCATTCCTTCAGCAAGGCAAGCAAGCAGCTCGAGTGCTCGGCATTTTAGTTAATTTGGTAAGCCAGCAATTTAAGTCTCATGCTCCGAAAGCCTAAGGAGAGTGGCTAACACTAATGCCTTAGGTTACTGGTGGGGCTTTGGTTAACTATCTGGTCATGTCGATTACCTATGTGTTTTACCACCGAGCCACAAAGGTGCAAGGTATAGACCGTAAGAATCTGCCTTATTATGGATGGGGACAACCTTACTGTAAGTTCTGGAACCCGTGCTAGAATGGTCATGGAAGTGCATTAATCACAATATCTGGCAGGTGGGTACGCTGCTAGTGTGTTTTTCAGTGTTGTCATTGGCACGTTTGGGTACACCTCATTCAGCCCTTTGGACGTTGGGGCGTTCTTCGGTTGCTATGCAATGACCATTCTTTCTATCCTCTTCTACATTTTCTGGAAAGTTCTCAAGGGAACCTCTGTCTATGATCCGAAGGCTGTCGATTTGGTTTGGGAGACTCCGCAAGTGGATGCTTATGAAGCTGAAATGATGGAGGAATCCCAGACTTTCTGGGGCGAGATGGGGCGCATGATCTTGTTCCGGAACTCCAGAGGAATTAAGAAGTAGTGAAGCAATGCGACTTGACTGAACTCTTGTTTTATTATGCTGCACATATAACGCCGAAGATTGCGCCTATGTTTAACGTACTTAATAAGCAAATGAGACAGATAAGCAAGTGAGACACTCCTTATCGCACCTAGAAGGATACTTTTATACAGCTGGGCATAGCCCTTTCCTGGGAAAGAGTGAGGAGCTGGCGCGGAAATTAGTCGGAATCTCCCAGTAGGCCGGTTCGGCTCAAGCCGCGTAATGAGTTTTGGGACACCCTATTGTTGAATATGACAAAGAACTTGATCGAGGCGTTTGTTTGAACTAGATGCGCAAAGTTTAGTATAGTATATATTAATATTCTTTTTATAAAAAGAATTAGGTCTTAGTTAAAATATAATTAACAAACCCATTTATTTAATTAAAACCAATTTAAATTATAAAATTTATATAACTATACTAAGTATTATAGCTTTTTAATTTATTAGTAATAAATAAAATATTAACTAATTAGTTCAAATAATAAGTATTATATTTTTTAATTAATAATAACGAGTAAAATGTTAATTAGAATAACTAATATAAGTTTAAGATCTTATAAATCTAGACTTCTTTTAAGCTTAACCCTTAGGCTTTCAAGGTCAATAATATTTTCCGCTTTTTCTAAGCTTTTATTTTAAATATTCATATATATAAAAAAGTCACAAACTTTAAATTTAAAAGCTTAGATATTTAATAAAAGTAATAAATTCAATATTTATTAAAGAAATCGAATTTTAATTAAGGGACAAATATTATTAAAAAGATCATTTATCCTTATTAAATAAATTTACATAAAGTAAATAAGATTTCTCTTATACGTCTCTATACAATGCTTGACTGTAGAACATTCTACTTCCGTGGCCTCTCTTTTTAATCAAGACCTTTTTCAAATTCTTAGTAGTACCTATACACAGAAAGACGGTCCGGGGCACCGCACAGTTCACTAGAGTTGCCGGTACACTTACAATAGCACTGCCCCTCATCAGCAGCAACCGCGGGCTCGCCGGTACCACAGAAACACTCCTTGCCGAACTCAAGACCGAAGTACGTAGCGCCCTTGCCATTATTGCAGAGGCTAGCGCACATCTCAACGGTCATGTTGTTGTCGTCAGCGAAGTGGTCACCATCCAAAGCACGGCCGCCGGTAGTCTCCTGGGCGCACTTGACGTATGAGTACTGGGATGTGGAAACGGAGACAGCGAGAGTTCTGCCACTGTTGTAGAGGTTCAGACGGTCCTTGGCACCGCAAGTGTAAAATCCGTTGCCGAAGCAGGGAGTGCCGCACTCGGAGTCAGACACTAGCTCAAGATCCAGCGAGTAAGTGTTGGCGCAGTAGCACTCGTTGCCATTCTCGACACCAAAGAACTTGTAGTTGGAGCAGTAAGACCAGCAACTGTAGGCGTCCATGTCGTCGGCGGTAAGTCTGGAACCAGTCTCGAGGAGGCGGAGAGTCTGCGTGTCCTTTGCGCAACCGGCATAAGTAAAGGTAGCTCGGGGATCGGTTCTGACAGGTCCAGGCACGGTGCGAGCATAGATATTAAGACGTCCACCCGAGCCACAGTAGCTCTTGGCATCTCCCGAGCAGCGCATCTGGCAGTCGGCCTCGGCAGCGATGCTACCTCCGTGGATAGTGCTGCCACAATAGCACTCGCGCCCGTATTCCACACCGGCGAAGTTGAAGCCCTTATTGGAGCAGTACTGGCCACAGTCCTCAGCCTTCATGTTGTCAGAGGAGTATCCGTCCTCTCTAAGGGCACGACCTCCATCGCCCTCGGTGTGGCAATAAAGATAAGACCAGCCGCGGTTGTTCAAATCCTTCACGGAGGGCCCGCTGTAGCCGTCGGTCTGGTAGAGGTTGAGACGGCTCGGGCCGCCGCATCTGGAGTGATCATCCATGCCGTTGCAAGGCATGTTACAGTCGCCAGGATCAGCTGGAAGGGCAGAGTCGGTGAGAACATCACCGCAGTAGCATTCCCTGCCGTACTCGGTTGCGAAGTACACGTAATCCTTGCAGAAGTCGGAACACATTTGGGTGCTCATCGAGTCCGAGGAGAAGCTCGCTTCCTTGAGGGCACGGCCGTGGTCTCTGGGGGGCTCTGAGTAGCAACCCTTGTCGGCGAAGGTTCGAGCTTGAAGCTGTCCGCGGGGCTGAACCTGAACGGCGGCAGCAGACACCAGGGGTGCCATCAGGTGCATGGCCATAAGACCGATGCCGGAGAGGGTAGCGAGAGACATGGTGAAGAACGAAAGTTGAGGTCCGAGTATTCAACTCGAGAAATGAGAGTGGTAGTGAGGAGGTGAATGAGTGAGGTGCCGAGTGGTGGTTATCTCGTCATTCTACATCGGACAGGCTGATGGTCTTAAATATCTCGATGTAAGACGATTCCAGAGGAAATTGTGGTTGGGTTGGAAGTCGTCTCCAGCCGTGACTCCATTTCCGAATGACCTGACAGGATTCTTCCCCCACATGTGCTGAGTGTCTTGGGCTGGAACAAATTGCTGCTTGGATCATGGATCTATTTCGACGCTAAGGATCCCAAGTGGTTGGTTTAGTTGCACTGAAGCTTCCCCGCTCTGTAGCTTGAAGATTCATCGTTAGATCCAGCTTGGTTCCTTGTGGAGAGCCTTTCCTCTTTGGGAATGCTCCCTCACGACCCAAATTGTCGCCACGATTGGCAGCGGGCGCCAACAAGGCGAGATGAGAGGCCTTTGAGCTAGCTAAAACGCCCCCTAATCTCCACGCCCAGGAATCAACACCAATGCGCGAAGGACGCAATCTGTGGGCTGCCGTTTGTCCAACGACGAGTTGGATTATCTCTGGTCTGGCTGCAGCCACCAACTTGAACCAAGTTGTGTTAAGCTTACTTACTAAGGCAATAGTTTGTTTTTGAACGCCATATTGGCTCTGGTGCCACGCGAGACCAGAACTCGGCTTGTCAAATCTGTCACTGCCGGTCATGATCATAGAGTCCGGCCCATATTGCTCTGTTCCAACAGCACTGGGAAGGAAAGAGCGAAGTGCCGAATTCTCGACCGATGACTGGCCCCGAATCATTCAGTTATAAGTCTGCCAAACACTTTCCTTGCCTTCTAAAGGCCACTGATCGATTTGATCGGAGCATCCCGCAATCTCCTCGGACTAGACCGCGAGTTTACCAATAGTAAGGACCGAGCCGATCATATCTACTCAAAGGATTCAATATTTCCGATGTTGTTTTGCTGCCAGTCGAATTTAACCCCTTCCTAGTGAAGATGGCCTTCGCAAAACGACGCGGGACGAAGTTAGATTGTGCCACATCTGCCACAGCGGATAGTCTCTTTCTGCAAATGGTCGGCAACTCGGAAGAATGCCGTGACTTGGATTTGCTGCGTGGCAGCTGTCTTGGCCTTTTTCGCATCGAACTCTCTTGCACCATGCAAGCAACAACTGATGGATGAATGGGAGCTCAGTGGGGTGGCGGTATTAGTTGGCATCACGACTTTTACTACTTGCTTTGGACTCGGTCCAATGTTCCAATGTTCCCGGCTCCACTATCTGAGCTCAGAGGTCGAAAGCCCATTTTTGTTATTGCAGGCCTTTTTTTCATTGTCTGTATAATATGTTGCGCCATGACGCGCTCCTACCTTGAGTACCTATGTCGTACAAGATATTGAGGTCCGTTTGTTGATACTGCTGGAGGAGTATTGTCTAACCCACAATCTCGGTCAAATGGAATGCTGGTTGCTAGATTCTTTGCCGGTGTTGGCAGCACGACTTACTCTACTCTCAGCGGTGTCATCTCCGACCTGTACGGACCATGCGAAAGGAACACGCCAATGGTAATATTCTCAGGTAGTGCACTGTTTGGAGTCAGTCTTGGACCTCTTGTTCACTAGGCAATATTACACTTGGAGATGGGTCTTCTGGCTTAGGTCATCGTCATTATCCCCTGTTGATTGGCTGCTCCGTGTTCTTCGTACCCGAGACGCGCCAGAGCATTTTGCTGGCGACAGAGCGAGACAGACTCGACGAATGGTGTCGGAAGTTGCACGGAAACAAATGCTTCTCTTTCGATCTCTGTGGACTGGAGAATGCAACGCACTCTAGGGCTCCGCAAGTGCGGTGACAGCTGCCCCGAGACGATGACTCAAAGTTGAGTGTCAAACAATTGTTGGCCAGCTCTTTGACTAGACCTTCTGTGATGCTGTTGGCCGAGCCCATCGTCGCATACCTGACACTTTGGGCGGCTTTTAGCTGATCAGTATTGTTCATTGCCTTAGCTATAGTATCGCTAATGTCCGAGGGCGGTTATTAGTTCACCCTCGCGGAGAGCGACAGTGTATTTGCAGCGACAAGTGTGGGCTCAGTCTTGGCCACCATTGCGGCCATCTATCAGGGGCTCTGGCTGGAGCGCAAGTTCCCGCTGACTGAAGCAAGCCCAGATACACTAGAGCACCGTCTCTATTCCACACATGAGCAGATATTGCTTCTCCCTGCTGAGCTCTTCACATCTGGGTGGACTGTACGGCCTGAATTACACTAAGTTCTTCCCGCAACTGCCATTGGCATAGCGACCGTGGGCGTCTCCCCAGTCTACCTGTCTCTTTTCAACTACTTAGCAGACTGCTACAAACAGTTTGGTTGCTTGGGCTACCTTACGGTTCCGGCTCTAGTATACTTAAGGGAGTTGCCATTCTCCTTTGTATCGGGCTCCGGCTTCTGGTGTATTTGGGTACTCAGATCCGCGCTATAAGTGAAATTGCGCAGATATCAGCGAAAGCCAACCAGTGGTTAGTACCTCTCCTTGGGCAATCAGATCAGCTTATTGCTGTTCAGTATATGAAACTACAAGCTAGTACGCTGACTTTTGCATACGCGGTTGAAAACGTTACGCAACTAGTAACTTCTAGGACCGGACTCCTGAGGGTAGGTATGTAGTGCAACTTGTAGCTATCGGCAAAAAGTCCAATCACTGATTTCTGAGCACGCGACCATATCTGCCACCTCTTTTGTATGTTGGCCTGTTGCTTGTGGCCTATTGCTTGTGGCTTGTATGTATGCTGTACTTGAGCGTCTATTCGCAGGTGCATACTTGTCAACACGTTTGCTCTACCCTCAGTCAGATGTTGTGCTGCCTCAATAGCAACCACATTGTATAAGTTACATCATGTAGATGAATGTGGCACTCTGAAACTGGATTAACTACTTTCCAAATGCACTTTGACTCACGGTATTTAATTCTATGACCAATATGGGTCTAGACCCTACCAAGAAAGTGAGCTATATGTATGTCAATAGATTGTAAAAAGAAAAAAGTGTGAGAAAATCCGTGTTTCTTCCTGCAAAAGTTGTGTTATATTAATATATATTTCCAACCAAAGAGTAATCTGTTCGTCTATACTCTTTACATTCCGCCCTAATCATGTTCTCTGAAGTGTTCAGAGAAATAGAGAAATAGGTTCCACCGATTCGTTTCACCTATAACCTTCCACTCGGTAAGATACAAAGCACTCGAGGCTTGTTGACTTAATCGAGAAAACATTGGGTCTCGGTACCCATGCACAACTAGTAATACCTCCTGCGCTTCTGTTTTGCCAGTAACTATATGTCGTGGTGGCTTCAACCATCCGTGGCCTCACCGCACGTCTAATGATCTCGCTTACATAATCACCGAGATCCTTCCTCACCTGCACTCTCTATCTCAGAGCGAGCTTAGTATAGTGCCCATTTTCTACTTCTAATAGACAACCGTTCTCATTCACGCGCGTCGATGCCCATATGGTGACTATACGACACTTTACTTATGTATCTTTCCTCGTTCTTTTCGGTCTCCCCTACAGGCGAGTAGCAAAAATGAGGCCCCTTCTGAAAACCTTTTGGGACCACGCTGCCCTCGCCGTCTGCCTCCGAAGATTTGGAAAGCACGCCGCCTCGGAAAGAGGCTGTGATCAGCCAGTCGGGGTTTAGAATGTCGAACAGTAGCAGATCTCGACATCCTCTTGTTCTGTTCTTACTGCCTCCCGAACAACTGCGAGAATGACCAGGGCGTTGAACACGGCAATTGCAACCAAATAGACCTTTTCCCTTATTACAAATTCTTCGATCGTCTCACTCGCTCCCCTCTGTTCGAAGAAATTGCCCACGATCAGCTGTGCAGCACCATATGCTGCGAGCATCGACTCCGCCATAGCAACGACGGAGCTCTTCAGAGCACGAAGGACTACTTCGTTCTGTGAAAAGTGCCATTCTCTTTTTAAGACATGTTCCATGCCGAAACACTCGATAGGAAGCGTTACCAAGAATTGGCTCATAGAAGCTGATCAAGTCATCGGAGATGAGAATTGAGTATTGTCAATCTTGGGACGTCTGCGGACTGAACCGTCAGAAGTCGTCGCGGATGACCCAGAAACGATGAGACTGCTCAGAAGTTTGACTCCGACGGGGTACGTGAACAAGCTATCCCGCATCGTGGTAGATGGACCAGCCTCTGATATCTTGGACGGATATCCCCTAATCATCGTCGTGTTTTTGAGCGATGGTGCTTGAACGGTAGCTCGTTCTATAACGGTGCTGCCGACTAGCGTCATGCCGCCGACCGATGACGCTGAACTTATTAGACCCAGGCAGAATAAGGCGAGAATCGCCACTAAAACGGAATCATAAATCCCACCGAATACGAGGGATCCCAAGATTGTTCAATCCTTTGAGACTTTGAACTTTTTATCCACCGGCATTGAAAATGACCAGTCTCGTGCCGTATTGTATGAGACTGGTGACATTTGAAGTTTGTATGACGCCCAGAATGGTTGCGAGAAGCTGGATGCCCGACTGCCCGGCGGCACGATTGGAAGTAATTGCATCGGATGAGGATTTGTACCACGAGCCATTGATAGACCATTTTTACAAATGGGCCACGATGATGACGGAGCTTAGGGCGGTGGCGAAGACCAGAGAAAGGGATACGCCACATTTGGCCCAAAAGCCAACCTGCCTGGGTTGCCAGACTTTGGAGGCGCCCATTTGAACTATCATTGTTTTAAGGGCTTGGGCAGGTGCTCCTTTAGACTGTGAGAAATTTGAGAAGGGTTGGGATTCGATGTGCTATACGAATTGAGGACGGAGTCAGTAAGAAAGGGAACAGAATGAGTGACATGTTGATAGGTGTTGGACCTGACTTTGAGGGCATCAGGCTCGCGATGAGAAAACAACTGTCCCCACAGCGTGATTGTACACTAAGCCAATATCCGAAGTCTCAGCCCCCTCGCACGCATGTTGTTGTTGGTGCACAAGGCTTAGCTTTTTACACCTCGGGCCAATCGGATCGGATACTTTCGTGCTGAGGGGTTATAACCCCGGTCTAGTCTCATGTTTAGAAAACCTAAACTCAAGGCTGAATGGTGCGGCACACAATGTTGATTTCCATCCTAACATAGGAACCACGATAAATATAGTAAAGTTGATAGAGAATACTTGACTGTAACGGAAGCATAGAATAACCAAGGCCGAATCCACTAGCAACCCGGCGGCTGTAGGACAGGATATATGCAGGGCATACGGGACCACGTTAAGTCACCCGGAACGAAAGAATTATTGATCAGATCACGTACAGATAAAAAAAGGCAATGAGCGCCCGTAGATCTCTTGGCCTGAGAAATTACCTATGTTTTCCAATAAATAACAATTGCACCTGTTAATTCTCTATGAATAGTACTATGGATATCTTTGTTTGGGTAGAACTTACTGACGTAAGTGTTTCGCATAGACCGGGCTGATTAGTGATCAGCCAACAAGATACGTAAGGGCCGAGGTAAAGAGTTTCCAGGTCCCTAATAAATCCGAATGCGAGATTAATATAGTGTATATAAGTTGACAGATAGACATAGTTGTGTATGGATATGTATCTACACTGACTCTAGTCGCTGCTGATTCAGTTCTTAAACACATAAATCCGTCTTATATATCACCAAGTCAATCAAACACACTCAACAGCATGTCCGCTGGGTCTGGAAGCATTCGGCGTGACTTTACAGATACACGCCACTCAGTATCCTACGATCTGATTTCTCCACTCCAACTAGATTTGTCCGGCAAGTACGCTGTGGTCACGGGCGCATCCTGGGATACTGGCGTTGGCTTTGCTACGGCATCAGCCTTTGCACGAGCGGGCGCGTCAGGAATCGCCGCTGTCGACCTGCACGGCTTATCCGCAGGCCTCGTTGCGAAGCTCAAACAGATCGCGAGAGAGGCTGGACGGGATGAACCAATCGTCGTTGATTGTACCACAGACATTGCCGATGCAGCCAGCGTCAAAGCCGCTTATGACAAGATAGCCGCTGCATTTGGTGGCCGTCTAGACGTCCTTGTCAACAACGCGGCGCACATGGAACCTTATGAAAAGTTCCTAGATGCGGATCCTGATGTTTACTGGCGCACTTGGCAAGTCAATCTCGGCGGGCTTTTTAACATGGCTCGTGCCTTCTTGCCGATGATGCTATCGACTCGCGCATCCGGCGATGGGCTCTGCATCATGATAAATGTCTCATCTTCAGGCGCATTAAGTGCGCGCCCAGCTAGCACGGGATATCGATCATCCAAGCTCGCAGTTACACGTTGGACAGAGTCGGTTCAGCTCGACTATGCCGATCAAGGACTTCTGGCCTTCTCCCTCAATCCAGGCGCCATCAAGACCGAGATAACCAAGGGCGGCTTGCCGGACCACTTGCGAGATTCTCTTCCTGACAAACCAGAAATCGCGGGCGACACAATTGTATGGCTGGCGGCCGAACGCCAGGAATGGCTGGCAGGACGATATGTTAGCTGCCCATGGGATATGGGGGAGTTAATGCAGATGAAAAATGCTATCATCGAAGAGGACAAGCTCAAGCTGAAGATGGCTTTCTAGCGGCAGGAGCGGGCAGGCCGCGCAAAGTCAGGCAAAGTAGAGGTCAGGTCTTGACTTGAGTGTTCCAGTAAGCTATCCGACGATGCGGTCCGATGAGAGAAGCAGGGGATCAATACCATGGATTAACAATAAGGTTTCTTTCTGATCATGGAGACATGATAAACGACTCCACGTGAGAAGGTGCTTTTTAAACGGGCCGCACTCGTTATCACGCTGAAGATTCTCAGCCAGCTTCGCCGGTTAATCCTTGCATTCTATAATGTTTTCGAACCTAAGCACGTCTGATATAGCTATCTATACGAGGTTTGTGAACATGTGGCTCTTTTTACTACGTCTATCTAGATGCCTTCGGCCTTATCATCTCCTTTGCGTCGTCTGCCCTGGAGTCCTTGGTCGCTTCCAGGTTAGCAAGTCTACAGACTTCGTCCTCTTCCATATCATCCGATGCCCCGACAAGACAGGCTGTTGCTTTTTCCATCACGATGAGGTCAAAAGCTGTATTTAATGACTCTATGCCGGTCGAAAATGCGGTAACAGGCGTTCTTATAGAGCCCGCAGACTATATGAGCAGCATATTCACCCATGTGACGACGGTGTCAGCGAAGGTCTGCAGCACATACCAGGGTGTGTGAATACGCTGACTCAAGAGGCCAGATATTCCGAAGAGATTGTTGGAGACGCGAGCTTGTGTCTCAAAGTCGAGGCCGCTGAAGACGTCTTCAAGAAGAATGCAGTCTCGTCGGGAATAGACAGCGCATTCAATAGCCTAAAGAGCACGTAGGTTAACAAAGAAGATGCCAAGGAAATGACGGCAAAGTGATCAATGCTTATTACGCGCTGCTTCTGGCCACCACTAAGGGTAACGCCCTTGCTGCCCATCATAACCTAGTCGCCATTCGGGAAGGTCGTAATGTCCTCTTCCAAGGCACAAGCTCTAATAACGATACTGTACCAAGAAGGCTCGAAGTGAGAAAAGTCAGTAACATTGCGACGAAGGGTTTCGTTAGTTAGCCAGGTAGGTTGGTCACAAAAGGCGATCCTGTCAGAACATCGGCCAATATTCCCCTCTGTGACCGGATTTCCACCCAATATGGCCTTGAGGAGGGGCGAATTTCCAGAGACTTAGGGTCCAACAATCATCGTGAGCTTTCCAAGGCGAATATTGAGCGCGAGGTCGGTCAAAGCCAGGTCTGCGTCTGCCTTCCATCCACATTTGGCATTGCGAATCTCGAAGGTATTCCCGTTCGCCAGGGGATCCAGAATGAGAGTCAGTATGGTTGTGGGCTGCTTTTCGGACTTCTGACGAACCGAGGAGCCGCTCTAAGATTCACCGACGAAGGATGTGCTGTCGAGGTTGCCGGAAGTGCTACGGGCTTCTGACTTGGCAGACGTTTCTGGGGACAGGGGAAATGATTGGATGCGACCGAAGCAGGCGATAGAGGCAAAGATGTTCGGGAGTTGGGCGAACAGCTCGTTCAGCAGTTGAGTGACGAGTATTAGAAGGGCGAGTAATGTGAAGATTTGGCTCGATATCAGGGTGGTGTGTTCCTTTTGTGCGATGACTGCGTATGCGCCGAGGGAGTCGCTAATATCAGGGAGGAAGGTTATTCTATGAACTAGGGTTTAAAATGCTTTATTAATAGTATCAGACTCGTTAACAGCGCCGTCAAGATCAGTATCTACTTAAATAATAAATTGATTCTAAGATGTAGTTATCATAATCGATGCTCCCGCCCCGTATATCACGCCCTACTTAAATAAGAGCATAGCTTTATTTTTATTTAGGGTAAAGATAAGTTAGGAATCCGAGTAGTAGAAATACCTCATTCTAAGTGAATATACTGTCACCGAGGGCGCCAAAGCTTTGAAGCTAGATATGGAAACTATTTTGGCCAAGAGATTTAGTCCGGGAGGCACCCCTGTCAAAGCAGCTAGCTCTTTTCCTTAGTAATGGATGTCATGGATAATTACTTTCCCTCCACATCAGGCATCTCCAACCAAATGCCCGCACTAAGTCATCCTCTTATGGTGGTATACGGCATCTGCAGACACACAGCGGGTTTGCTATAGACAGCTCGCTATAGCAATATGGATGCAGAGGATGGCGATTAAATTGAATCTAGTATTTCTAAGATAGACCAGCTGTTACATAATAGAAATAAGCGAATTTAGCTCTTGTACAAACAGTCAAGACGAATACCAGTGGAAAAGTAAGGTCCCACAATTGGGATAAAGTCAGCGACAAAAGCAGATATGGACTGGGCCTTAGAACAACCACCGGTCCCAATAGCCTGTGAAGAAATTCTAGCTTGATACGCATCAGCACGAAGCGACCCATCACGGTTATAGACGTTCATGCGGATAATGCTAGGAAGCCAAGTGCCCCATTTAAGACCAGTGCACTCCATACCCGACAACGGACAGTCCTTATTATACGGGCAAGGCTTGCCCGATCTTCCTCCACATGCCGAGTCGGCTTTGTTCGGCGTTCCCTCCTGCCAGGTGAAGCCGTAGCAGCCGTTATACACGGTGTAACCGTTGTGCTTGCCAATGCTGTTGGCTGTCTCCCACATAGAGTGGATCAGGGCGTCGCGCATCGACCAGCCGCTGAGACGACCTACGGCTCCCCACTGACCGTCGAGGGTGAATCTAGTGGTTACGCCGCCGTTTCCACCGTATGGGCTGTTGCAGAACTTGCTCCATGCGTTGCGAGTGATGTCTGAGAGACCGCCCCTGTCGTCGCTGGAGTCGTACATGCGCGTCCAGAGCATGTAGAAGGTGTCGACATCGCCAACGTTGACGAGGTTGTCGGTATACATGCCGTGGACCTGGTAGATCCAGCTGGCTCTGGCCTCGAGGGCCTCAGTCTCATTATGGACGGAAGCAGCAGCGGCTTCCTGACGGGCTGCTTCTGCTTTGACGGCTTGAAGCCAGTGCTCGCCGTCAGCGTCATGAATCTTGGCGAAACCTTCGGGCTGTTGGAACTCTTTGGATGGCTGAGCTTTAGTCGGTATGGAGAAGACAAGGGGGAAGCTTGCAAGGAAGGCAAGTGAAGCTGAAGTGAACTTCATGATCAGATAGTTGAAAAGCTTGAAATCTTTGAACAAGTGAGGCTGCGATGATACTAATGAAAAGTTTGTCGAATCCAGTGATCTCTATATATACAAGTACTAATCTACACTATATCCCATCTCTCACGCGACAGTATCACCAGTCTTCTGCGTATTCTATGACAAACAACTTCTGTACGATAAGCATGAATCATCCTATCACCACGCCAAGGAAGCTGAATGGAGATAATCGTCAAATTTCGTGCTAAGGAGATAACATGACTTTACGAGCTCCCCTGGAAAGGAGCGCATTCACACGAGTATGATCAATCGGAACAATTATTTTTTCTTTCCCTCAGCGAGTCAGCACCCACTATATGTTATCAAAGCTCGTGGCCCCAATTTCAAACTCTTTCCACAACTCAGGTTTCAACGTCGACTAGTCGCTGCATATGTTTTTGTATTATCTATAAGGTTCATGGCTTCTGTGGAGCTGGTAGATAGAGAGTCGATGAGCCAATCATGATCGGGAAATGTCTTTTTAAACTTCAGAGGGATCCATCATGTGATTCGATAAAACATTCTAGAATTGGCAGGGTTCAGCTGTGCCTCAGCGGCGGCTTGGCCGCGCGGAGGCCTTTGTGAAATTAAAGAATGGCTAGACGAGATTAGGTCCCATGACAAGCTAGCGGGATGACGATCTGGGCTTAAACGGGCTAAATTCGGGAGTGGAGAGTTTATAATACTGATAACTGTTGATATAATAAATTCTTCAAACAGAGATTATCTGGGTCTGCTCTCCGGTTTGGAAATTGATTCTCTCGTCTCTTCTACTTACTATCATGAAATCCTCAACACTCCTATCATTCGTTGCTCTTGTTGTTCCGACACAATGCGTCAAACTTCGTGGAACAGAGTTCACTGTCTTAGTATCTTCAAGGCCAGCGCTTATCTTGTTTACAGCGGACGGTTGCAAGGAATGTGACAGAGTGCAAGAAGTCCTGGACAGGGTGTCTCCAACGCTTACCAAGACCGCTATTGCTTCTGTTAACTGCAATGAGGAGCCGGCTGTGTGCGATGACTCTCAGGTCTTTACTGTTCCCACATTGAAGTTTACACCCGGCAACAAGGAGTTGATTACCTACAAAGAAGCTTTAGACGCGTCATCGTAAGTTTTGTCGATTTCTCTAACATGGCTTGTGGATCACTGATCATGAATGCAGGGTTGTAAAATATATTGAACGCCAATCAGGTTCTCCAGTTACGGAGCTTACTGAAAAGAACCATCTCCATTTCGCGCGCTCATCTCGAGTCACAGTTGTTGCCTTTATTGGTTCGGATCATCAACCTGAGCTTGAGATCTTTCACGCTGTTGCTACTAAGTGGCGAGCGCATTACAGTTTTGGTAATCTTCATAGCCCAGAGAAAGACAGGAAGGGCCCTTCCGTCGCTGCCTATACCCAAGAGGAAGAGGATCCCGTTCATTACCGCGGACCTTTCACCGTCGTAGCTGTTGAGGCCTTCTTGCAGGATGCAACCCAGCCGCTGATTCGCGAATACGATCCCATCATTCATGAAGAAGCAACAAAGGTAGGTCCCTCTTCGCTTTGCTGGATGTTTGATGGTGACTAACCATTCAAGGATGAGAAACCATTGGCCCAGATATTCTTCAGCAAGCGGGATGATCGGGCTGAGATCGTCAAGTCACTGGCTTCTCTTGCAAAGAAGTACAAAGATCAACTCACCTTCTTGACGGTGTTTGCGCCAGATTACCCCAAAAGATGTGAGCAAATGCATCTTAGCAAGGACATCAAGCGTGGCTTCTCCATTGCAAATCCACAAGGGAGAGCATATCCTATGTCTGAAAAGGTGTTCAACGTCAACAGGGTCGCTAAACATGTTTTGGCCTACCTGGATGGTTCATTGATACCTTCCATCAAGTCAGAACCGGTGCCGGAGGCGTCGACAACGCACCGATTTTTGACCACGCTCGTTGGCAGTACTTTTGACGACCTAGCTTATGACAAGTCTAAAGATGTCTTGGTTGAGTTCTACGTGCCGTGGTGTCAATACTGTACTGAGTAAGTTGATCATATCTGTACGCCATCCAATGCAGTACTAACAAGTCGAACAGTCTGCATACTCCAATGAATGAGCTCGGGTTCAAATACACCAAGTTTGGCCTGTCGGACAAAGTCGCGCTGGCAAGTATTGATGTCGACGCGAACGATGTGCCAATCGAGATAGCATCATATCCATCAATCAGGCTATATCGCGCCGGTTCGAATGACGTTGTACCTTTCCAGGGCAACTTCACTGACATATTGACAGTGGAACAGCTGGATGCTTTTGTTTCACAGAGTGGAAGTCATGGAGTAAGTGTAATTAGTCAGAGCAAAGCCCATGACGAGCTGTAGTATCCAGATAAAGACTTCTACCGAGCAGCTCATACGCAAAAGTTCAGCATGATCTCTCACTTATGGACTTTTCAATCCTTCATGTGAATTTGACTACTTTGTGGCTGACCACCGGTTACCTAATGCTGCAAACCTTATATCACAGCGGTCAGCTGAGTGGCTGTGCCAGGCCACACCATGTGTCATTCAATGAAGGGTTTCACCATCTTCCCCACGAGCGTAATCAGATGAATGCTTGCTGCATAGCTCTAACGAATCTAAACTCTTCATTCCCTTCATCTTGTCTTCGAGTTCTTTAATATGGCTTTTAAGACCCAAGGCTGAGTCCAAGTCCTCCAATTGCCACTCCAAAGGTCGTTGTCATAGCTTCAAAGCTCCAACAGTATTACTGAGAACCCGTTCATTGCGGAATCGGGTACTATCTCAACTTCTTATAACCTCATGAAACTCACGTACTTTGTTAAATGTAGCCAAATGGCCATGCACGGAGTTTCGCAATTAGCCTTCTACCATTCATCTTGTTCATGTCTCTAGTGAAGTCGCAGTCCCAAGTCTCTTCAGCTCCTCGGCCAAACTAATCCTTTTCGATTCTGTGAACACCCACACAGACAACCAACTCCCATGGACCGAGTTGTTTTCGCAACAGCTAATCCTGATTTTCAGATACGGAACCCATTAATCTCTTTGGAAACCTCCCCATCGCTCAAACCCTCCCGTATCTAGGTCAAACAGATCGAGCATTCGCCCAACACTATGCTCAACGATATCGTCCACCGTCGCCGGCCGTTGATAGAACGCGGGCACCGGCGGAAAGATAACGACCCCGTTCCGTGCCAGAGAGAGCATATTGTCGAGGTGAATTTCGCTCAGGGGACACTCCCGTGCGGCGAGTACAAGCGTTCGGCGCTCTTTAATCACCACGTCCGCCGCGCGGGCGACAAGCGAGTCGCATAACCCCGCGCGTATTGCAGCGAGCGTTCGCATACTACAAGGCACCACGATCATACCGTCTACTCGGAACGACCCGCTCGCGATTGGGGCGGCCATGTCGCTGTTGTTGTGGACGTGATCCGCGAGGGCGCGGACGGCCGCCGGGGTGTAGTCTGTCTCGTGCTTGAGGGTGCTCTCAGCCCACTTGGTCATGATGAGGTGTGTTTCGACATTGAGCCGCCGGAGGGCGATGAGGGTCTTGATTCCAAGGATAGCTCCAGTTGCGCCTGTGAGAGCAACGATAATGCGCTTTCGTTGTGAGGTAGTCATGCCTTCTATCGTCATTTATATGGCTACGTTTGTGATGGAAAGAGGCAATATGAGAACCGCCCAAAAATATATGTTTGCATAGGGACACGACATGCATGTCCCTAGGTCAACTCTCACAGCCAAAATCGTCTAGAGCCAAAATCACCAGATTTGATGTTTGTTTTTTAATCCTACAACATCAGGTTTGTTTAGGGCTTAGAGCCATCTACCGTGAAATCACACACAGTAACTGTTCCACGGTTCATTAGACACGGAGAACCGAACGCGCGAATCTTCAACAGCATCGGCGGTCAGGTATAGTTCCGCTCCGCGCCGGGGCCGACAGTGTCTTAAAGACGTAACAGTAACGTAAAAACGACGACTAGGCCTCTGAATTAGTGGGGAAAAGATGGAAATAGTGGCGGATATAAGAAGCCGCTATACTATAAGGAACGGGTTTTGTTCGATTTAGTGTGAATCGGCGGAGACACCATGTCTGACGCCGAAGATGTTGTGGATCTCGTAACGGATGACCTTCCGGTCGACGCTACGGGAGCTGAGCCGGTTCTTACGCGATTAACTCGGTAGACAATAGATTGAGAGAATGTGTACTGGCCCTGAGGACCTAGTGGCGGCCCATACAATCACTCAAACCCTCTACATTGGGACCCGGCGTTCTGGGAAGCTCAAAGTACATTGAGCCCTATTGACATAATATACACTCAACCTAAGCCATTTCTGCTGGTGCTCTGAATAGTCCATATTTTCATTAGGCCAGGAAGTTTCCAGGGTGCATGTGGGCTTTGTTCAATCGGTGACTTATAAATGCCCTCGGGTACCGTGTGATTGAAGAATCAAAATTGTCGTTCAACTAGACACCTCATCCCCTTAAACATCATTTCCTACTTGAGTCAGAACAAATGGCGATGAACTTAGCGACTAAGGACCCAAAATCATCCGCGGCCAGCTTCCGCACCTTCATCGAAGAGTTGGCCGAAGAGAACGACCTACTAAGCATCACTAAAGAGGTCGATCCTCATCTGGAGCTAGCAGCCATCACACGAAAGGTTTACGAAACCAGAGACAAGGCCCCCCTCTTTCAATCCGTCAAGGGTCGCACCGAAGATGGCCTCTTTCGTGTTCTTGGGGCACCAGTCGGGGCGAGCAAGCTTCCTGGCAAGTGTTTCATCCGCATCGCGAAGTCGTTGGGGCTACCGTCTACATCGAGTGGACGAGACATAATCGAAGCAATCAACCAAGCAAAAAGGCTCCAACCCATCCCTCCAACCGAATTCGAAACTGGCCCGGTAAAAGAGTTCAAGATCGCTGGAGAACATATTGACCTCGAAAGCCTTCCCATCCCCATGTTACATGAGGCTGACGGCGGCCGTTATCTCCAGACCTTTGGCATGTTCATTGTGCAAAGCCCCGACGGGGCGTGGGTTAACTGGTCTATTACCCGCGGCATGGTTAATGGCAAACGGACCATGGTCTGCCCGACAATGTCCGCGCAAGACATCGGACGCATTCGCAATATGTGGCTGGAAAGGGGCGAGGATATGCCCTTTGCCTTATGTTTCGGGGTTCCGCCTGCCGCCATCATGGTGAGCGGGATGCCAATTGCGAAGGGCGTGAATGAGAGCGGTTTCGTGGGCGCCCTTATCGGCAAGCCAGTAGAGGTCACTAAGTGTGAGACCAGCGAGATTCGGATTCCCCGCGATACCGAGCTGGTTCTGGAAGGTCTTGTCTCCGCAACGGAGACGGCGAATGAGGGACCTTTTGTCGAATACCATGGTCATGCCTTCCAAGGCGTGGCTAAACCTGCCCCCGTCTTCCGAGTTGATGCCATCACATACCGGAAAGATCCCATTGTGCCAATTTGCGTCACGGGGCGGGCAGCGGAGGAGAGCGAAACGGTATGGGCTCTGACTCAGGCGGCCGAGGTGCTCAACATTTGCCAAGCCGCCGGCCTCCCTATCAAGATGGTCTGGAGCCCGTTTGAATCTCACTGCCTCTGGTTCGCTCTGCAGGTAGACTGGACCGCGCTTCGTGCCCTACGGACCGATATGGAGGAATTCTGTAAGAAGGTAGGCACAATTGTCTTCGCCTCGAAGCCAGGCTTCTACATCCCCAAAGTGTACCTGGTCGGAGAGGACATCGACCCAACAGATCTCAGCGACGTGATCTGGGCCGAGGCCACCAGGTGCCAGCCTGAGGTGAATGAATTTTTCTTCGACGGCTATGGAAACATCCCGTTGATTCCGTATGTCAGTCGGGGGTTCAGGAAGGGGAGAAATCATGTCAAGGTTGTACGATGTTGCATGTTCCCTGAAGAGTTCACAGAAGCTAAAGAGAATTGGAAATCGGCGTCTTTCCGAGGTTCGTACCCCCAAGACATCCAGGATAAGGTCGACAGCCAGTGGACATCCTATGGGTTTTAATCCCTTCCAAGTACTGGGAGTAAATCATGTCAAAGTGGACTTATTGAAGGATTACACAGGGTTAGTAAGTCAACATAAAACTTAGTACGTGATTCCATTCTTTGCCTTTGAATTGATTACTGAGTGTCCAATTTTTCGTTGTATAATGATGGCTTCACTCCTCTATCTTGCGCAAACCTGAATTTGTAATTGATTTAGTGCAGATATCCAGCTTGATACTAACGAGTTGCTCAGGACAAACTAATGACAACTTGATTTGTTGACTGGCTCTTGATAGATCTAGTACTATGCATGTAAAAGGAATGAAGCGGCAAGACACTGATTAAACGAGTGAAAGTAAAGGAAAGGAGCCCTGTGCATGTATTTTCCTAGCGGCTTTTGGGCACCCATACCAACCGTCCAGCACTTTGAGCTAGGTATAGAGACACACCAAGAGTCACCACTAAGAGCGTCCCGGTATTCCAACCAAACAAGGAGTACCTAGAAGAAATTGCAGGCAACTCGTCATTGTAAGGCGTCGTATGGGGTCTTTCCGGTGCGGGGAGCTTCTCTATATGTGGACCAGCAAGAGACTGCTTGAGAATTTCTTTGAAGAAGAGGTCATCCCCGAGCCAGGGTAGAACGTAATGTATAATAAGCCCTGAAAACGGCGGCTGTTGGCAGAGGAATGCGCCATCTCGACGACCCTTCTTCATCATGCTGGAGGCCCGTTCATATCGAATCGCGCATACTTCACTTAGCGCCTTTTCGATGAATTCAGGTTGGAGGTCTGGAGAGGTTGGAATCTCACTACGCGTGAGGGCATTGACAAGATTCGCTGCCGCCTCAATCGCACCGTTTTCTCCTTGAGCTGAGATCGGATGAACCTGGATGGTGATATTAGCACACCTATCCACCTCTGTAGTCTATGTAGTCCTGGGTCCGTGCTTTACGGCAGTACCTTGGTTGCCGCATCACCAATGATAAGAATCCTCTGGAAATGCCATCGCCTGAACACATGTTCCTCCAACGGGACCAAGGTAGACTTGATACGGTTGTCGTAGAGATCCCCGAACGTCAGTTCTTCTGTGATGTGATCATGTCGATGTTGTGTCGACAGCAAGAACTCATCCTCCTTAGAGAATTTAGGAATGTCTTTTCCGAATTTTGTCTCTCCTAATTCGTGGAACAGGAACCAATACACCCGGTCTCCCGGTGCGGATATGACCAGGTATAGATGGCCTCGGAAGAACGTGCTCTGCTGAGTAGCACCAGGCGGGAAGTTTACTGGTTGCTTAGAAATTCCGAAGATGCACTTCATGCTCGATTGTACGACTATGCATAACGGTTAGTATGTCTCTCTTCGCCAACACTACGTCAGTGCAACGTTGTGGAAATCCTTATATACTTACTTGATCTCTCTGACTGGGGAAACGCAATTGGATCAGAGACACTAGCTATCCGCCACATCTCTTCTCGTACCTTACTATGAACTCCATCACCGCCGACCAGGATATCGCCGGTATGTGTCGATCCATCCTCCGTGGTGACCAAAACTCCTGTAGAGCTGGTTTCCACGTGGACTACACGCTTGCTCGTAAGGACTTTGTCCTTTTGTTTCAAGTTGTCGTACAGGATTTGAAGCAACATCTGTCTATCTAACCACAAAGACGCGTATCCGGCGCTTTCTTGGTTAGTGTCATGGACATCAACTCTTGAAAGAATTCAACCGACTGTTTCTCCATTCTTTCTGAAATAGTAGGTCCAGGAGCTGATGAGATTGGTTTCCCATTCGCATCGCGGAAGGTCACCCTGTGGTAGTAGTTTCCAGCAGCCTCTCGGAGTCGCTCATAGCAGCCTAGTTGATCCAGGATGCGCAGGCCGTTGGGAAGTAAGCCGATGCTAGCTCCGACTTGGGGCGCAATCTCAGGATACGCTTCGAGAATCGTGTATTCGATGTCGAATCTCTCCAGCATATTGGCAAGAGAAAGGCCAGCGACACTGCCGCCTACAATGACGATTTTGATACCCATGCCGTCGGGTTCGAACAACAGAGCATGGAATGGTTACTGGATAATATGGAAGAATGGAAGGTCGACTTGGACTGCAAATATAGATTTCCTATGATCTCTTTCGCTTCGAGCAGTTCTGCCTTGATCTATGTCTTTTGCAGATGGCGACATTTCGGATCTTGGCAAATTCCGCCCCGCCGGCTGTTCGGTATCACGGAATCTTGACTTTATATTCCCCGTTATCCACCGGTAACAGAGCCCGGTATGTAGCAGCTCGTATCGCTACTTCTCCAGCTAACTTGGCTCATTGCCGTCTCCTTGACCCAGTGTCTCCACAGCGAGTTTTTGAGTTGTCATTATAAGGACACCGGGAGGAGCCGAATCTCCGATCTTAAGGATAAAACGGTAGTGGCCGACAGGTTAGGGCACAATACGACCCTGGGAAATGTTTTCCTTGTGTGATAATCAAGCTCGCGCTTGCGGAAGCTTTTATCAGAAACCTATTCTACTGCATTAATGGACCTTCAAACATGTCCTGAATGTTTTCGTTCATGGATGGCGCCGCCTTTTATGCACATCGCGGTCGTTATTCGGCGCATAGATAAAAGCCTCACTCACAGCAACAATTTTAGGATCACCGGAGTGCAAACGTAATTTAACTCTGTCGATGCCTTATTCGCGAATTCTTGCCACGTTGCTTTTCAAACTTCTCCGTATCGTGACAGAAGCGGACCGGCCTCTTCTTCGAGGATCAGAATTCTCGGAAGGCAGTTCCCAGGTGCTGCAGAGTCTAGGAATCCAGTTGTCAGACCAAGTCCGCCAATTGGGTTGTTGAACTTTAAAAGATGAACAAAGTCATCTCATACTGAAACGCGCGGCATTGAACATGACTTACATGCGCAGCATCACCACAGAGAACAATCCTCTCAGTATGGAAAGTCTTTGCGCACCTTTGATGGGCCCAATAGGGATTTGCATTCACCAGATCGTACTCCAAGGGTCTAGGTCCTGGAAGTAGACTCTCGTCCTCCTCATGGAGTTGCTTGATGATGTCTATCTGGGTCCACGATCTCGTTCCCACTCGTTCCCCTCATCGGGGGACTTCTATGTACGGGCCATGTTGCTCATATTGAGTGTTCTGTAAGGTAGTTGTCAGTTGGACTTCTGGCTACGTGTCAATTGAATTGTCTTTTGTAAAAGGTAGAGTACTCAGTTCGGCACCTTTCGTCGTACCAAATACCTCCAAGTCAGTTACATTCCCAACAAGTCAGAGTGCATGACAATATAAGTTCTGTTTGAGGCCCCACATCCACGATGCGGGCACATCCAATGCTTCTGGCCCGTATATTGGCTATTTGTTCGAAGAGAAAAAAAGGAATGATATGCTACCCCAGATGTTCCATTAGCTGCAATCCCTTAGGTGCATTGATAATTCTGTAGCACATTATCCCTTTGCACTCAGGCGCCCGGCTCATGACGACGGTCTTCCTTCTCAACATGACGCAACACTCCACTTGGTTTGACTGGCTAAGCGTGAAACGAAAGATGGATGTCATGCCCACGATATTATCCTGCATTTCTGCCAGCGCTATGGCTATTATTGCTACTTTATTCTACAGACTTATTTTGCATCCTCTCTCCCATCTGCCTGGCCCTCTGCCAGCCAGATTAACAGGTCTCTGGCGCACCACAAAATACATTCAAGGCGACTGGCACGATGACATACTCTCCATCCATGACAAATACGGAAGAGTGGTACGAATTGCACCAAACGAAGTTTCTGTAGTGGACGAGTACGCCATCAAAAACTTGTACGGCCACGGTCACAATGCCGCCAAAACAGATTGGTACTCCATTTGGGACTCTCCCATTACAGCACCTCAATCATTCTCGGAATTGGACCAGAAGCAGCATAGCTTTCTTAGAAAGCACCTGGCGAGTGCTTACTCAATGTCTTCAGTCCTCAACTACGAGGTCCATATTCAGGCCTGCCTCGATTTACTGATCCGAAAGCTCGAGAAATACACCCAAGCTGGTGAAACTGTTGACATGGCTGTACGGACTAATGCGTTTGCATTTGATGTAGTTGGTAAACTCGACTATGGTTCCCAATTTGGCCATCTTCAGGAAGAAAAGGACGTAGGTCAACTTCGAAAAACCATGTTCGATATTTTCAAGCCCTTGTCATCCGTCGGCCACCTCCCGCGGTGGTTATAGCTTGTCGCAAGTCGTGGCACTCAAATGATTACTGGGTTCTTCAACGCAGACCAACCCCTAGTAGCTTTCCGCAATTGGTCCGCGATGAGACTCCAGAAACGTCTAGACGACCCTAAGATGACCGGACGAGAAGACCTTCTGGCTTATTTCTGCCGAATGAAGGACCTCGAAGGCAAGCTAGCTTCCTTTGTTGAAATCTTGGTGGAGGCGATGAATTTAGTGTAAGTTCGACCTCCTCGTCATAACGCATAGCTACCTTACTAAGAGAAAGTCCAGTGGGGCAAGAGCAGACACAATCTCTATTAGCATGCGAACCTGCCTCTGTTACTTGGCAACAAATTCAGAAGTGCTGTCTAAGCTGAGAGAGTAAATTGACAACTTTTACAATGTAAATAATTTGAAAGCACCCATTTCTTACCTGGAAACTCAAAAGCTGCCCTATCTGCAAGCAGTTATCAAGGAGGCTATTCGACTACTACCGTCCATCGTCTTTCAGCTCCCACGACACACACCACCTGACTTTAAGGTAAGGGGTATCAAGAACCCGGTGAACACAATGATTGGAATCAGCCCTATAGCCCAAAATCGCGATCAGGGAATATTGGGTACAGATGCGAACGAGTTCCGCCCGGGCCGATGGCTCGAAAACGAAGACAAGACAAGATACTTTGATCGTAGTACGATGACATTTGGCGGTAGCGGGCCAAGAATGTGTATGGGAAGGAACGTTGCGCTGGTAAGTCGGATAGGACCACGAGCTTTGAGTGGAAGTCAAACTGACCAGGTATGGTTTCTATAGGTGGAGCTGCACAAGTTCGTGGCTCAGTTCGTACACATCTTCGACTTTAAGCTTGTCAATACGGATGCTCCATGGAGAATCAAGGCGTACTGTACCGCGTATCAGAGCGAAGTTTTCAGGAATATAAGCCGACGGAAATAAAGCCTTCAGCAGATCGCATCATCGATTGATGCCCGAGAATGGAAGGCGTGGATGTTCTGCTTGTCCAACTATAGTTTAAGTCAACATACCCACTTCCTGGCACCCCCCTGTTTCTGGCACCCACAAAAACGCGAAAATCCACCACAACCCAATGCCCACCCCCAACCTCCTTTTATCACAACATTTTCAATTCGCGTCCAAATGGGCTCATCTTTTGCACATGTCTTCTTCTATATATAATGCCTCAATATACCGAAGATCAGCTTCGTCAGGCTCTCGAGGA